>NC_061514.1:290800933-290839519 GCF_022539505.1 Lolium rigidum
TGGCCAACGCTGAAAATACTAAGTTGTGTGACTTCACAACCACAAATAATAATGATTTCTTATGCACACCTATTGCTCCACCTGCTACTACAGCAGAATTCTTTGAAATTAAACCTGCTTTACTTAATCTTGTTATGCGAGAGCAATTTTCAGGTGTTAGTTACGATGATGCTGTCTTGCCCATCTCAATAATTTTGTTGAACTATGTGAAATGCAAAAATATAAAGATGTAGATGGTGACATTATAAAATTAAAATTGTTCCCTTTCTCATTAAGAGGAAGAGCTAAAGATTGGTTGCTATCTCTCGCCTAAGAATAGTATTGATTCATGGACTAAATGCAAGGATGCTTTTATTGGTAGATATTATCCCCATGCTAAAATTATATCTTTGAGGAGTAGCATAATGAATTTTAAACAATTGGATAATGAACATGTTGCTCAAGCTTGGGAAAGAATGAAATCTCTGGTTAAAAATTGCCCAACCCATGGACTGACTACTTGGATGATCATCCAAACCTTCTATGCAGGACTAAATTTTTCTTCACGGAATTTATTGGATTCGAGTGCTGGAGGTACCTTTATGTCCATCACTCTTGGTGAAGCAACAAGGCTTCTTGATAATATGATGATCAACTACTACTGAATGGCACGCGGAAAGAGCTCCACAAGGTAAGAAGGTAAATTCTATTGAAGAATCCTCCTCCTTGAATGATAAGGTTGACGCACCATCCTTCGATAATACTTGAGATACACTTTCGCGCCTAGGTGAAAGGCGTTAAAGAAAGCGCTTATGGGAGACAACCCATGTTTTTACTCCAGTATTTTTGTTTTATATTTGTGTCTTGGAAGTTGTTTACTACTGTAGCAACCTCTCCTTATCTTAGTTTTATGTTTTGTTGTGCCAAGTAAAGTCTTTGATAGAAAAGTAAGTACTAGATTTGGATTACTGCGCAGTTTCAGAATTCTTTGCTGTCACGAATCTGGGTCTATCTCCCTGTAGATAGCTCAGAAAATTACGCCAATTTACGAGCATGATCCTCAGATATGTACGCAACTTTCATACAATTTGAGCATTTTCGTTTGAGCAAGTCTGGTGGCCTAATAAAATCCATCTTTACGGACTGTTCTGTTTTGACAGATTCTGTCTTTTATTTCGCATTGCCTCTTTTGCTATGTTGGATGAATTTCTTTGATCCATTAATGTCCAGTAGCTTTATGCAATATCCAGAAGTGTTAAGAATGATTGTGTCACCTCTGAACATGTGAATTTTTATTATGCACTAACCCTCTAATGAGTTGTTTCGAGTTTGGTGTGGAGGAAGTTTTCAAGGATCAAGAGAGGAGTATGATGCAATATGATTAAGGAGAGTGAAAGCTCTAAGCTTGGGGATGCCCCGGTGGTTCACCCTCTGCATATATTAAGAAGACTCAAGCGTCTAAGCTTGGGGATGCCCAAGGCATCCCCTTCTTCATCGACAACATTATCAGGTTCCTCCCCTGAAACTATATTTTTATTCGGCCACATCTTATGTGTTTTGCTTGGAGCGTCGGTTTGTTTTTGTTTTTTGTTTTGTTTGAATAAAATGGATCCTAGCATTCACTTTATGGGAGAGAGACACGCTCCGCTGTTGCATATGGACAAATATGTCCTTAGGCTCTACTCATAGTATTCATGGCGAAGTTTCTCCTTCGTTAAATTGTTATATGGTTGGAATTGGAAAATGCTACATGTAGTAACTCTAAAATGTCTTGGATAATTTGATACTTGGCAATTGTTGTGCTCATGTTTAAGCTCTTGCATCATATACCTTGCACCCATTAATGAAGAAATACTTAGAGCTTGCTAATTTGGTTTGCATATTTGGTTTCTCTAGAGTCTAGATAACATCTAGTATTGAGTTTTGAACAACAAGGAAGACGGTATGGAGTCTTATAATGTTTACCATATGCCTTTTATGTGAGTTTTGCTGTACCGTTCATCCTTGTGTTTGTTTCAAATAGCCTTGCTAGCCTAAACCTTGTATCGAGAGGGAATACTTCTCATGCATCCAAAATCCTTGAGCCAACCACTATGCCATTTGTGTCCACCATACCTACCTACTACATGGTATTTATCCGCCATTCCGAAGTAAATTGCTTGAGTGCTACCTTTAAAATTCCATCATTCACCTTTGCAATATATAGCTCATGGGACAAATAGCTTAAAAACTATTGTAGTATTGAATATGTACTTATGCACTTTATCTCTTATTAAGTTGCTTGTTGAGCGGTAACCATGTTTCGGGGACGCCATCAACTATTCTTTGTTGGATATCATGTGAGTTGCTATGCATGTCCGTCTTGTCTGAAGCAAGAGAGATCTACCACCTTCATGGTTGGAGCATGCATATTGTTAGAGAAGAACTTTGGGCCGCTAACTAAAGCCATGATTCATGGTGGAAGTTTCAGTTTGGACACATATCCTCAATCTCATATGAGAATAATAATTGTTGCCACATGCTTATGCATTAAAGAGGAGTCCATTATCTGTTGTCCATGTTGTCCCGGTATGGATGTCTAAGTTGAGAATAATCAAAAGCGAGAAATCCAAAATGCGAGCTTTCTCCTTAGACCTTTGTACAGGCGGCATGGAGGTACCCCATTGTGACACTTGGTTAAAACATGTGCATTGCAAAGATCCGGTAGTCCAAGTTAATTAGGACAAGGTGCGGGAACTATTAGTAAACTATGCATGAGACTTGCAACTTGTAAGATATAACTTTCATAACTCATATGCTTTATTACTACCGTTGACAAAATTGTTTCATGTTTTCAAAATAAAAGCTCTAGCACAAATATAGCAATCGATGCTTTCCTCTTTGAAGGACCATTCTCTTTACTTTTATGTTGAGTCAGTTCACCTATCTCTCTCCACCTCAAGAAGCAAACACTTGTGTGAACCGTGCATTGATTCTTACATACTTGCATATTGTACTTGTTATATTACTCTATGTTGACAATTATCCATGAGATATACATGTTACAAGTTGAAAGCAACCGCTGAAACTTAATCTTCCTTTGTGTTGCTTCAATACCTTTACTTTGATTTATTGCTTTATGAGTTAACTCTTATGCAAGGCTTATTAATACTTGTCTTGAAGTACTATTCATGAAAAGTCTTTGCTTTATGATTCACTTGTTTACTCATGTCATCACCATTGTTTTGATCGCTGCATCCACTACATATGTTTACAAATAGTATGATCAAGGTTATGATGGCATATCACTTCAGAAATTATCTTTGTTATCGTTTTACACTGCTCGGGACGAGCGAGAACTAAGCTTGGGGATGCTTGATACGTCTCCGACGTATCGATAATTTCTTATGTTCTATGCCACATTATTGATGTTATCTACATGTTTTATGCACACTTTATGTCATATTCGTGCATTTTACGGAACTAACCTATTAACAAGATGCCGAAGTGCCGATTCTTTGTTTTACGCTGTTTTTGGTTTCGAAATCCTAGTAAGGAAATATTCTCGGAATTGGAGCGAAATCAAAGCCCGGGGGCCTATTTTTCCACGAAGCTTCCGGAAGTCCGAAGACGAGACGAAGAGGGGCCACGGGGTGGCCAAACCCTAGGGCGGCGCGGCCCCACCCCTGGCCGCGCCGGCCTATGGTGTGGGCCCCCGTGCCGCCTCTTGACTTGCCCTTCCGCCTACTTAAAGCCTCGGTGACGAAACCCCCGATGCCGAGAGCCACGATACGGAAAACCTTGCGAGACGCCGTCGCCGCCGATCCCATCTCGGGGGATCCAGGAGATCGCCTCCGGCACCCTGCCGGAGAGGGGAATCATCCCCCGGAGGACTCTACGCCGCCATGGTCGCCTCTGGTGTGATGTGTGAGTAGTTCACCCCTGGACTATGGGTCCATAGCAGTAGCTAGATGGTTGTCTTCTCCTCATTGTGCTTCATTGTTGGATCTTGTGAGCTGCCTAACATGATCAAGATCATCTATACGTAATCCTTTATGTTGTGTTTGTCGGGATCCGATGGATAGAGAATACCATGTCATGTTAATTATCAAGTTATTACATATGTGTTGTTTATGATCTTGCATGCTCTCCGTTTCTAGTAGAGGCTACGGCCAAGTTTTTACTTTTAACTCCAAGAGGGAGTACTTATGCTCGATAGTGGGTTCATGCACTGCATTGACACCAGGACGATGTGACGAAAGTTCTAAGGTTGTGTTGTCTTTGTTGCCACTAGGGATAAAACATTGGCGCTATGTCCGAGGATGTAGTTGTTGATTACATTACGCACCATACTTAATGCAATTGTACTGTTGTTAGCAACTTAATGCTTGGAGGGGTTCGGATGATAACCTGAAGGTGGACTTTTTAGGCATAGATGCGGTTGGATGGCGGTCTATGTACTTTGTCGTAATGCCCAATTAAATCTCACTATACTTATCATGTCATGTATGTGCATTGTTATGCCCTCTCTATTTGTCAATTGCCGATTGTAATTTGTTCACCCAACATGCTTTTATCTTATGGGAGAGACACCTCTAGTGAGCTGTGGACCCCGGTCCATTCTTTAATCTTGATATACAAATCTCTTGCAATACTTGTTTTTACTTGTTTTCTACGCAAACAATCATCTTCCACACAATACGGTTAATCCTTTGTTACAGCAAGCCGGTGAGATTGACAACCTCACCTGTTTCGTTGGGGCAAAAGTACTTTGGTTGTGTTGTGCAGGTTCCACGTTGGCGCCGGAATCTACGGTGTTGCGCCGCACTACATCCCGCCGCCATCAACCTTCAACGTGCTTCTTGGCTCCTCCTGGTTCGATAAACCTTGGTTTCTTTCTGAGGGAAAACTTGCTGCTGTGCGCATCATACCTTCCTCTTGGGGTTGCCCAACGAACGTGTGAAAGACACGCCATCAGTGTCACCAAATCAAGCAAGGTTCAGAATTCAAAATATCATCAGATTTACGCCATTGGAGAAGCAAGTCGCGATCAGGAGGAGACATCAGAGGCTTTCGACGAATTGGGAAATCCATATGTTGATCCCTCTGACCTAAGGCGAGGTTTGGGAAATAAATATGTCGGGCCTACACCACGTATTAGAGTTCAACTGCCATAAGCAGCATGGGATAGAGCCGCAAGAGCTATGGACGGTTCAGAACCAATGGCGACAACTGCCACAATTGAAGAATTGCAGGCCTACCAATATAGGCTTGCTCGAGCTGGAAGAGAATTGGAAAAGGAGACAGCTGCTCTGAATAGAAGAAAGGAGGCAGCCTCCGCATCAAGCAGGCGAAGAGCGGAGTTAAGTCGACAATCAGGAACTTCGGGAGATAGCCACAGAGAAGCTCGAAGGAGAGCAAGATCTCGGCTGCAAAATATACCTGAGGCTGAAAGAGAGACTTTAATTCAAAACCTCGATATGTCTTTTATGTCAATCGACACGAGGGGGAATATCATACCGAAAACACCAGAAGTAGGATACATGGCAACGCAAGCTTTCATCTTAGCGTTCAGGCCACCTCCTGGGGACCCAAGAGAAGCGTTGTATAACATGGCCATGGCAGGATGTGGAGCCATGGGAGCAGCGTTCGCAGCCACACCTCCCGAAGGAACTGCAAGACAAAATAGCCCGAGACCCTACTGCAGTAGTGCAAGATCCACCAAGAGCAAGTGGAGTCAGAGATACGGCGACTCAGGTCAGGGTAGATAGAGCACGACAAGATAGAAGATAACATCGGCGTTCACCAGAACTTGCTGAAGAGGATATGTGTGGACTCCCGTGTTTCACACGACGGGTCCGAAAAACTCAAGTCCCATCAGGATTCAAGCTACCCGATAGTTTCAAGAAATTCGATGGCATGCAAGATCATGAGGATTGGCTAGTCGATTACCTCGAGACGGTAAAATTGATAGGTGGAACCAGAGCAACAGCCATGCAGAGCATTCAAATACACCTGAGCGGAGCCGCCAGATCATGGATAAAGAAGCTTCCCCCAGGATCCATCGACAGCTAGGACAGTTTTGAGGACGTGTTCGTCAAAAACTTCCGATCAACCTGCAAGAAACCTGCGACATTAGAGGAATTGAGGTCATGTCGACAAAAGCACGATGAGTCAATGAGGAAGTACATTCAAAGGTAGAACATCATCAAAAACTCGGCAGAAAATATATCTGACGAGAGAGCGATAGATGCGTTTGTAGCAGGAGTGCGACGAGGAGATTTTGTGGAGGATTTGGGAAGAACGAACCCAAAGACAATATCAGCATTAATGGAAATAGCAAACAGATGGGCAGATGGCGAAGATGCAGTACATAATAAACGACACAGGTCACCAGAGGAGGACCGCAGTCAAAATTTTCAAAATAGGCGCCGATTTCCTCGACAATTCTCAAGTTACGAGATTCCCCTGGTCAAATATCGTCTGGGTTTCGAGGAAACAATGGAGGAAACAACTATCAAAAGAGTAATGAGCAGCAAAGCGACAATAGAGATGATCCTCGGAATAACAGGCAAAATAGCGGGTCAAGGTTTCAAAGATCTTTTGTAACTCCCGAAGATATGATGAACGGGCCGTGCCAGATGCATTTTTATCTCGATAGCAATGGGAAAAGGCAGTCAGGACATCTGCGGAAAGACTGCCGCAATTTTCAAGCAATGCCGCGGGTTGCAGGGATAGCCAATGCTCAAGTAACAAATAGAAACCCCCAGGGGCCCAGGAGTGAGATCCACTTACCACCTCCTCCCGCGATCACGGACAAAAATCGACATCAGCTCAGAATAGCGGCAGCACCACAGCCACCTCCATATGTTGACCCTAACTCTAATGGTGCGGTCTCGATGATTCAGAAAGCTAGGCCATCTAATAGGGCTCAGAAGGCAATTTCGCGACAAGTGTTCATGGCAGAGAAGATGCCTCCACCAACGGTTGAGTACTTAAATTGGTCAGGGCAAGACATTGGCTTCACAATAGCGGATCACCCGCAGCAAGTCCTTCGACCAGGACAATCAGCACTTATCTTACCAGCAGTAATCGCGGGATTCGACGTATCTCGAGTGTTTATAGATGGCGGCAGCAGTTTAAACCTTATGTACGCAGATACGCTAAGGAAGATGAACATCTCCCTAGCAAATTTGAAACCAACTGACACACGATTCCACGGCATCACACCAGAAAAGCCAAGTTACCCACTGGGGAGGATTAATCTCGACGTTCAGTTTGGGACCCGAGAAAACTACAGGATAGAAAGGTTGGAATTCGAAGTCGTGGATTTCCCGTCGCAGTATCACGGTTTGTTGGGACGACCAGCATATGCCAGGTTTATGGCGGTACCACATTACACGTATCTGCTTTGGAGGTTACCTGGACCTAAGGGACCAATCACAGTCAAAGGAAGCTTCGCGCTAGCCGATAAATGTGACAAGGATTTTCATCGACTGTCAGAAACTTTCGGGATGCAAGCAGAATACATGGCGTCGAGACTTACAACTGACTATGATGTGCTGCCAGATGTAGGATGGCCAAACAAGGAATCAACCTTCAACACCGCAAAAGATTCTAAGGAAGTACAGATTCACCCGACAGATCCGAAGAAAACGACGTCCATCGCGACAAACATGGACCTTGCATAGGAAAGCGCGCTCGTCGAGTTCCTCCGTGAGCACTGGAAAATATTCGCATGGTGTCCAGCTGACATGCCAGGAGTACCCAGGGAACTTGCCGAGCACCACCTAAACTTGGATCCAATAGCGAGACCAATCAAACAACCTTTGCGGTGTTTTTCGGAGCCAAACTGCAAAGCTATGTTGTTAGAGATAGATCGACTAAGAGAAGCTGGTTTCATTAAGGAGTTGCACACAGAGGCCACATGGGTAGCAAACCCAGTTTTGGTCCCAAAGAAAAACACTAAAGTCCTTCGCATGTGTGTCGACTTTACGTGTCTCAACAAACATTGTCCAAAGGATCACTTTCCCCTCCCAAGGATCGATCAAATTATCGACTCCACGGCAGGATGCGAACGTCTTTCCTTCCTGGATGCTTATTCTGGTTATAACCAGATCAGATTGCAAGAAGAGGACGAGGTCAAAACAGCGTTCATCACACCCTATGGCGTGTTTTACTATCGAACAATGCCTTTCGGTCTGAAAAACGCGGGAGCAACATATCAGCGGATGATGCAGAAGTGCCTAGCAACACAGATTGGAAAAAACGTACAAGTGTACATCGACGACGTCGTCATAACATCAAAAAAGGGGGACACGCTAATCGAGGACTTGAAGGAAACCTTCGACAACCTCGACAAGTTTTGTCTGAAGTTGAATCCGACGAAGTGTTCTTTCGGCGTCCCTGCAGGAGAACTTCTCGGGTCCCTAGTCTCAGCAAGAGGGATCGAAGCTAATCCCGAAAAATCCAAGCTATCGTAACAATGAGGAAGCCAACAAAGTTGAAAGAAATACGACGAGCTAGCCGGGCGAGTCGCAGCTTTAAGCAGATTCGTCGCCAGACTGGGAGAAAAGGCGTTACCGTTCTACGCCCTAATCAAGCAAGGAGATAAGTTCCAGTGGAATGAAGAGGCAGATAGAGCTTTCGAGGATCTTAAACGCGCAATTTCGACACCACCAATCTTGGTGGCGCCAAAAGAGAAGGAACCCCTCCTGCTATACATTGCGGCTACACCCCAGGTGGTCATCACGGCACTAGTTGTCGAAAGAGAGGAAGAAGGAAAACTCCATGGAGTGCAGAGGCCGGTATATTTCATTAGTGAAGTATTATCACCTTCAAAACAGAGATACCCGCAGTACCAGAAACTAGCATATGGAGTGTTTACAACCGCAAGAAAATTGCGGCACTATTTTTCGGCGCATCCGATAATAGTGGTCAATGAGGCACCTTTATCCAATATACTCAACAATCCAGAAGCTACAGGTCGTGCCTCCCTTTGGGGAATAGAACTTTCTCCTCGGGACATCACGTATGAAAAAAGAAAAGCAATAAAGTCGCAAATTCTACCAGACTTCATCGCAGAATGGATGGAGATCTATCGAGAACCTGGATTATGAACTTCGACGGGTCCAAGAGGTTAGAGGGAGCTGGAGCATGCGTGATACTCATATCACCTGAAGGCGACAAACTAAAATATGTCTTACGGATGACGTTCCCAAATGCGTCTAACAATGAGGCAGAATACGAAGCTCTTATACACGGGATGAAGATGGCGAAAGCTTGTGGTGCAACTCGACTAAAAATCTTTGGCGACTCACAATTGGTGGCTCAACAAGTCATGAACCAATGTGATGCAGTCAATGATAGCATGGTGGCATACAAAGAAGTATACAATGAGATCGAGAAACTATTTGATGGATGTGAGGTAAATCACATCAGCAGGCTTAGCAATGACGAAGCCGATGTTCTTGCAAACATCGGGTCGCAGTCTCTCGCGATTCCTCCGGGTGTGTTCTGGGAGGAGATAACAGAGAGATCCACAAAGCCAAAGAAATCAACAAAGAAGGAGAAGGATGAGAAACCCTCGAGGGTTGCGAAAGAAACATCGGAAGAAGAAGAGGAACAGGATCTAGTACTGATGGTACAAATTCCATGGACGCAGGCGTACATATCATACATCTTAAGGAAAACAATACCCGACGATCCAGTGGAAGCAAGGAGAGTTATTAGACGATCCAAAGCTTTCACGGTGGTCAAAGGAGAGTTGTACAAGCGAAGTATTTCGGGTGTGTTACAAAGGTGTGTTACACCCGAAGAAGGAAGGACAATCCTGAAGGACGTGCACGAAGGAATATGTGGTCATCACGCGAGCAGTCGAGCTATTGCAGCCAAGGTTTTTCGAGCTGGATTTTATTGGTTGACAGCAATTGAGGACGCGAAGGAGATAGTGCGCACTTGTGACGCGTGCCAGAGATTTGCCGCAAAGCTTCACTCTCCGGCAGCGGAGTTGATGCCAATACCCTTATCTTGGCCCTTTGCTCAGTGGGGTCTCGATATGGTGGAAAAGTTGCACAAAGCTTCGCCAGGGGGATATGAGTATATGCTCGTCGCTGTCGACAAATTCACCAAGTGGATAGAAGCGAAGCCGATAAATTCACCAGATGCAGCGTCAACAATAAAATTCGTGAAGAGCATTGTTTTTCGGTTTGGAGTACCTCATAGCATCGTCACGGACAATAGCAGTAACTTCACATCCAAGGAATTCAAGGCGTACTGTGCAGAGGTAGGCATCAAATTGCACTTCGCGTCAGTTGCGCATCCTCAAACTAATGGCCAAGTCGAAAAGCCAATGGTATCATCTGCAATGGTATCAAGAAGCGTTTGTTAGGGCCATTAGAAAAAGCTCGACATACTTGGCCAGAGGAGTTGCCAAGTGTGTTGTGGAGTATTCGAACAACACCAAATACGGCGACACAGGAAACTCCGTTTTTTCTGGTCCATGGAGCCGAAGCAGTATTACCAATAGAGATAGAACATGATTCTCCAAGAGTCACGGAGTATGATGAGGAGGCTTCTAGAAAGGCACTGGAAGACGATGTCGATGCGTTGGATGAAGCTAGAGACGAAGTATTGTCAAGGGTCACTAAGTATCAGCAAGACCTGAAAAACTATCACAGTCGACGTCTGCGACCAAGATCCTTTCAGGTTGGAGACTTAGTTCTGCGACTCAATCAAGATCGTACTGAAAAACTCGAGTCACCATGGCTTGGCCCTTACATCGTCACGGAAGTCATCGAAGGAGGAGCATACAGAATCAAGGATAAGAAGACAGGGGTTCCCGAGAAAAACCCCTGGAACGTGGCACAGCTAAGGCGTTTCTACGCTTAGTGTCAAAATATAGTCCTCCTTGTAAAAATACAATGTACTGAAACGCCCGCGAGTTTTCAGACGCACTCTTTTCCTTTTTCGGGGCACCGAGTGGGGCCGGGAAAGATTTTTAATGAGGCGGGCTCGCGGTGCTGCAATATAATAAAGATAGTGGAGATATATATCTTTTTCTTCGATATGCTCGGGGGCTTACGCCTCGAAGTTACAAATATATATACAATATAGATGAATCTAACTGGCAAAAATATTTCGCCTGGGTACCAAATACCTCGCCAGATACAAAGAATGTACAAAATAGCAATCAAAAAAGAATAAAAGACTCGAGGGCTAATACCCACAAATATAGTATACTCATTACAAATTGTTTGCCTTGGTTTAACCTCGCAAAAACAATATAGCAGTTCACCACCAAGACGCTCGGGGGCTTGAGGGAAGAAAAATATGTATATACAAGTTACAATGTACATACAACAAAGATATAGTTCTTATCGACAAAATGAAAATTCAGTTGCGACCTAACAAGTCGTCAATATTTACTTTAGCTTCTTCGGGAGCAGTACCCAAAAAATCGGCATAATGGCCGTCTGCAAAAAAGTCGGCGTCCATCCGAAGGAGGTCATCAATTATTTCCTCAGCTACTGGGGTAATCCGTGCATTGATTTTATCAACACCTCTTCGTCGTTGCCTCAGCTTAGTATGAACAGTCTCCACTACCTTTGTCATATCAAGTTTGGGGTGGTAGATTTGAAGCATAATAAGGGTAACCTTGGCTCCAGCTATCAGTTGAGCTTTTACAAAGCCATGGATCTTCTGTACATCCTTAAATTTCTCCATCAGTTCGAGGAGAGATTTTGGTTGAACATTCCGAGGAAACATAGCATTGAAAATCTTGGATAAAGTGCTGGAACAAAATTCAAGAAATTCCCGAACTTGGCACGAGCGGTCTTGGAATCTTACAATTTGTCGGGTACGCTCTGGGGTGGCCCAGAAGAGGACGCCATGATCAAGACATAAGTTAATAAGAAAATTTGATCTTGTATCCACTCTTCGATCCTCAGCATCAGCATCCAAGAAGGGACCTATTTGGTGACAGTACATCAGTTAAAGGCAGAAAACATGCAAAGTACAAAAAGGGAGAGAAGGGTTAGCCCAAGAAGTATACCCGCCATTTCTGAGCTTGCCTCAATCATCAATTCAAGCAGGGTGTTTTCTCGAGAAGCAGCCTTCGCGGCTTCAGCCAGAGCAGTGTCTTTGGCGGCTATAGCTTCTTGCGCCTGTTGCAGAGCAATTTTTTCTCTCTTGGAAGATTTTCGAGATTGCTCCATTACCATAAGTGACTGTTTTTTGATAGACTGAAGTTGTTGACGAAGTTCTTTCAAGTCTTGTGATAAATTCTTACTCGACGAATCTTCCCCAAGTTCAGTATTAACAAGCGTTTTCCTCGAGAGAGAAGAAGAAGGCAAAATATCGGAAGGAGCAGGAGTCGGAGTATAGTTATCGAGCGTCAACTGAAAGAAAAGGCTCGACATCAATCATTCAGCAAAATACATTTCCATTGATATTCGACGTATTTACATAGCTATTACAAAAGGACGGTTCCTACTGAACCAAGGGGAAAATTGTTGCCAAACCTATAAAAGGCGACAGCATCAAAAGAGAACAATAAAGAAAGCAAATGTGGTCTACTTGACCTCCGGCTTTGATGAACTTGGAGCTTGAGTTGGCTTGCATCCAAGATAGGCGAGGATCTTCTTTGAGTTCTGCTTCGCAGCCTTGATCAGTGATTGCCATTTCTTGGTCTCCATCTCCTGCGCGTCGCCAACCCTGGTCCAATCGACACTTTGTTGGCTATCGGCAACCAGGGCAATAGTGCCTTCAACGCCAATCTTCAAACCTTCTTGGCGAAGTTTGAGCCCAAGATTTTCTTGAGAGTTGAAGCATTTAGCGAGAGCAAGAAAAGGCGCGGGTTCCTCTTTCTTCGGGAAGAAGTAAGGGTAGAGTCGCGACAGTCCCGCCCCAGCTTCAGCAAGGCCTTCGCGTGCTTCATCTCCATGAATTTCAAGGAGAGAAAGTGCGTCAAGAAGAGGATCATTGTCAGGATCTTCAAGTTCATATTCTTGACATGTTTTCCCTGCTAAGGCAAAAGGTTATTGGTCAACAAACAAGTAAAGAAAAGAAAATTCAACGAAATCAACATAGTTTGGGCACTTACTGACAAAGCGACGGCTCTGCGACTCTAAGCGCTTGATAATTAATCCTTCGCGAGCAGATTGTTCGGTTATATGCTCGCTCAGAGAAGTTTCCGCGGCGTGAAGCCTTTTTCGCAGGTCTTCGATGGTGGCAGCATCTGCTTCAGCTTTCTTGCGAGCTGCTTCGCTTTGCTCTAACTTAACATCAAGAGCGTCAGCGCGTTTGTTGGCTTCGGAAAGAGTTTCTGGTAAAAATAAACGACGGTAAACGACATGGCAAAAATAAAGGAGTATATATAGTGGAGAGAGCAAGGAAAAAGTAGTACCTTTAAGTTTATTTGCATGGTCGCGGTAGGCGAACAAATTCCTGCATCAGAGGCTGAAGAAAGAGCAAAAGAAAAAAGAAAAGTCAATATAGAAGGAAAAGTTCGACAGGATTTACGCAAGAAGCAAAGGGAAGTCGACAAATGCTGAAATATTCGGGAGAAGAACGGTGAAAATCTTACATCATCCAATGAAGGAGTTGTGGAACTACCAGCCAGCAGGAGAGGTTCCTTGGACGCTTCTACCCTAGCTCTCTTTGGTGAAGAGGCTCGGGGGCTGGCAATTGGAGTGGGATGCTCTGCATCTCATTGAGGACGAGAAGTTTCCAACCCATCAGGAGGAGCTTCAGAAACAACTAATGTACGGGACGTACTCTTCGAGCAGTCGCGTCAATAGGTTGAATATCATCCTCATCATCACTACCAAAAGGCGGCAAGACAGTAAACAACATAGTCGAAACAATCATTGGCAAATAACAAATAGCGGCAGGAACTTACGAGCTGACGAGCACATCGGTGTAAGGGTCGAAAGTTGTCCTTTTTTCAGTAGGAGCAACTTCTTCGGCAGGAGGTGTGCCGGTCTTGGAGGGGCCGGAGTCGACAACTTCATCCCGTTTTCTCTTGTTTCTGGGTGAAACAGCTGGGGGAGGAGAGTGTGCCGATCCGGTAGCCTCGGAATCTTCCTTTTCAGAGGATACCGCAGATTTTCGAGAACCCGCGGTTTCACTCTCGTGGCGAGAAGTACCCGGTTGTCGTCGGTGACAACAGCCCGTTCTTCGACCTCTCCACCTTCGGGAAGGGGAGGAAGACAAACAAGACTTGGGTGATTACTGCAAAAAGAAGAATGTCGACAAAAAAGTTATGGGGAGGATGTCAACAACAATTTGTTCTCGAGAAAAATAGTCCATGCAAACATTACCTCAGGGAGCGCGTTGGTGGCGCTATACAGTTTTACGCGACAAGACGAGGGGACAAAATCTTTCTTGTTGAGGGAGAAGATTTTTCGGACAAGTTTTTCCAAATCCTTGACCGGCAAATCCACTGACAAGCGATCTTCATCTTTGTCGCCAGCATATTTCCAGAGGGGATTCTCGCGAGCTTGCAGAGGTTGCACCCTGGCCCTAAGGAAGTACGCCGTGATTTGGACACCCGACAGTTCTTGACCTCGGGTATTTTGGAGTTGGCGAATGCGTATCATCAAGGCTTCTATCGCTGTTTTTTCTTCGTCGGTAGCTTCTGCATCCCAGGAGCGACGGCGGCAGATTTTCTCGGTGCCATCAAAAGGAGGGATGTTGTCTTCAACAGAGCCATGGTTCTCCTCATGAATGTACAACCACTTTTTGCACCACCCTTGTACTGAGTTGGGGAATTTGACGTCGAAATATTCGACGTCGGGACGGACGCAGATGACAACGCCGCCAATGTTATAGGCGACACCGTGGGAGCCATTACGGCGACAGAAGAAAATGTGTTTCCATAGAGCCCAGTTAGGCTGGACTCCAAGGAAAGCTTCGCAAAGTGTAATAAAGATTGAGATGTGGAGGATGGAGTTGGGAGTGAGATGATGCAGTTGCAATCCGTACATAAAAAGCAACCCCCTTAGGAAATTATGAATAGGGGCAGAAAGACCACGGATGAGGTGGTCGACGAAACTGACCCGATACTCCATTGGAGGAGTTGGATAGCTTTCTTCACTGGGAAAGCGAAGCGCGCCCTCTTTCTTGCTGATTCCAAGCCTCTTCAGTAGGTTGATGTCTTGAGGGGAGATTTTGGATCTCTCCCACTCCGTGTTCCCCAGATCTTCAGTAGCCATCTTCAACTCGGGTGTGCTGTGCCTCGTGAGCCTGCGTGGAGGCATCAATGAGCTTGGCGGCGAAGAGTGTGAGTAGGGATTGAGCGTTTGAAGCAATAGGAGCAATGGAGGATTTTGGAGAGGAGAAGCAGAGGTGCGGCGCGAGCGAAAAGACTAGAGGAGGAAGACGATACCTTTATATAGAGGTGCGGTGAACCGACGCACCGTTGGATTGAGAGATTACGGGACAGATGATGTACACGTGGACAAGGGGTAAAAATTAATTTCACACAGACGAGAAAGCACAGGAGCTACAGTACGTGCGCCAGGAAAAGTGGAGGACGTGTGTCCCCCACTTGCACGACGTGTCAAATTGATAGGATTTCTGGGCCCACAAGGCAGAGAGATAGCGGTTCTCGCGTTTTCCCGATACATTGGTCGTGGCTGTCATCAGCAGTGATGTCACTTTGGTAAAAGAAAGTCTCGGCTATGAAGCTTCACAAGAACGGCGACAGCAGAAGATTATTGTTTCGAGAGCCTTTGATCAAATACAAGTTTTTGCTCAAATGCTCGGGGGCTACTTTGGAAAAAAGAAATATTCTAATATGGCAACATAGAAATGGCGAGAGCCTATGACCAAACGCAAGCATTTGTTCATAGCCTCGGGGGCTACTCCCATCGGGAGCGCTGTTCGCGCACCCGATAGATGTAAAACTTCGAGAAACAATGACAATATAGTGGCATGAAGCATTAGAATGTTGAGCCTACAACCAAGCACAAGTCCTTGGCTGTAGCCTCGGGGGCTACTCCCATCGGGAACGCTCTTCGTGTGCCCGATGAAATTATAAAAAAAAAGAGAGAGAAAGAAAAAAAAAGTGAGTATATTTCAAGTTATACAAATAACTCTACATATACTCCCATCGGGAAGGCAATATAAGTCATCCGTTGACTCAATAAAATGTGCTATTCCAACAGCCGAATAAGCACTCGACAATATATTCTCAGAACGCCAAAGTTGCGAACAATTTCTGAATGCCGCAAAACTTTGTGAAGGTAAGACCCCAGATCCGTTCTGAGCGGCGTGGCGCCGTCTCTGACGTCGGTTTGCTACTTTTTTCCGTATCAACAGATACGAAGAAAAATCCTAACGGACGCGTTAGGTACCCGATAAAATATGACTGGGATTCGACAGAATGGTAAGACCTTAAGCGGCACATGTCGAAGTTTACACCAGTATCCCGAGATCATGTCCAGGGACGTGATCTTGAAGTAGGTTTTTGCGGATTGCCACTAGAGCAGTTAACTAGTACCTGATCCGTCAGATGAACTAGCCCCAACTACCATTATCCCTGTTCAATATAGAAATTCGTATGTAAAGGTATGTGGTAAAGTTCAGAGTAATCGAGTAAATATAAAGGTGGAGATTTTCCCTGATTCTGCGATTCAGGAAAAATCTCGGGGGCTACTGACATAGGCATCCCCAATGGGCCTGCCGAAGATGGTACCCGGGGTTTACTGAAGGCCCACAACCCGAAGGATAAGAAGATTCGGAAGCCCAAGATACTATTAAGGAAAGCTAGAGTTGTAATAGGAGTCGTTGTTTGTAATCTTGCGGGACGGGTTAGAAACCCTCCCGGGCTCTGTAAACTTGTACATCACGAATCCCTCGGCTCCACCTCCTATATAAGGGGGAGTCGAGGGACAAAGAAAGCATTGAATCATTGTCTCACAAACCCTAGTTTTTACGTCGTCGAGTACTTTTCGGCTGAAACCTTCGAGATCTACTTGCCCTCTACATCCAACGAAACCCTAGTCTACAACTTGTAGGCATTGATAAGTTAATCCCTTGTCAAAGGGTCTATCATTGGAACAGATAATATAGAAGAATTTTTCACCCATGTTAGTATGGATGAAGATTTTGAAGTTATACCATTATTAAAAGTTGCTCCTACTTATGAAAGTGCTTCTGCTCGTTTAGTACACATGTTGGAAACTAGATTTGTTAATCTCAATCCCATAATGCAACATATGTTTCTTACACTTTCTGATATGGAGATGGGAGAAAAGAGAGATTTTGTTTTTAAAGTCCTTGTTAGAGAATTTGAAGATATAGCTAAAGAAGCTAGAAAAGTTTTTATTAAGCATAAGAGGCTTGGTTTGTTCACTGATTTTAAAAAAACACTTGAAAAGATGGACATGGATATAATAAAGTACACTAATAATGTTAATGATGGTGGGGAGATTAAAGTACCGATACCTAGCAAGCTCCTAGGAATGCATGAAGCTCTGGAAAATAACTATGCTTGGCTTGTTCCTGAAAATTTGTTTGATGAGAATAGTAAGCCTAAAGCGTACAAAGAGGAGTTACTTATATAGACCAGATACAATGCATTGTTGAGGAAACTCCCAACGCCCCTGGTAAGAATGCTAACGCTTCATCTCTTGACAATACTTGATTCACACTTTCTGCGCCTAGCTGAAAGGCGTTAAAGAAAAGCGCTTATGGGAGACAACCCATTATTTTACTTCTGCACTTTTATTTTATATTTGAGTCTTGGAAGTTGTTACTACTGTAGCAACCTCTCCTTATCTTTATTTTATTGCATTGTTGTGCCATGTAAAGTCTTTGATAGTAAAGTCAATACTAGATTTGGATTACTGCGCAGGAACAGATTTCTTGCTGTCACGAAATTGAGCCGCCCCGTCTGTAGGTAACTCAGAAAAATCTGCCAATTTACATGCGTGATCCACAGATATGTACGCAACTTTCACTCAATTTGGGCATTTTCATCTGAGCAAGTCTGGTGCCTCTAAAAAATTCTTCTTTACGGACTGTTCTGTTTTGACAGATTCTGCCTTTTATTTCGCATTGCCTGTTTTGCTATGTTTGATGGATTTCTTTGTTCCATTAACTTTAAGTAGCTTTGTGCAATGTCCAGAAGTGTTAAGAATGATTATGTCACCTCTGAATATATGAATCATGCACTAACCCTCTAATGAGATTGTTTTGAGTTTGGTGCGGAGGAAGTTTTCAAGGATCAAGAGAGGAGGATGATACAATATGATCAAGAAGAGTGAAAAGTCTAAGCTTGGGGATGCCCCCGTGGTTCATCCCTGCATATTTCAAGAAGACTCAAGCATCTAATCTTGGGGATGCCCAAGGCATCCCCTTCTTCATCGACAACTTATCAGGTCACCTCTAGTGAAACTATATTTTTATTCCGTCACATCTTATGTGCTTTACTTGGAGCATCTGTGTGCTTTTATTTTTTGTTTTTGTTTGAATAAAATCTGATCCATCATGATTGTGTGGGAGAGAGACACGCTCCGCTTTTTCATTTGAACACATATGTTCTTAGCTTTATTATTAATGTTCAAGGCGAAGGTTGAAACTGCTTCGTTCATTGTTATATGGTTGGAAACAGAAAATGCTGCATGTGGTAATTGGTATAATGTCTTGAATAATTTTATAATTGGCAATTGTTGTGCTCATATAGATCATGTTTAAGCTCTTGCATCATGTACTTTGCACCCATTAATGAAGAACTACATAGAGCTTGTTAAAATTTGGTTTGCATGATCGGTTTCTCTAGAGTCTAGATATTTTCTCGGTTAAGGTGTTTGAACAACAAGGAGACAATGTAAAGTCTTATAATACTTACAATATGTTCATATGTGAGCTTTGCTGCACCTTTTATACTTGAGTTTGCTTCAAACAACCTTGCTAGCCTAGCCTTGTATTGAGAGGAATTCTTCTCGTGCATCCAAATCCTTGAGCCAAGAACCATGCCATTTGTGTCCACCATACCTACCTACTACATGGTATTTCTCTGCCATTCCAAAGTACATTACTTGAGTGCTACCTTTAAAATTCTATCCTTTGCCTTTACAATATATAGCTCATGGGAAAAATAGCCTTAAAAACTATTGTGGTGAAGAATATGTACTTATGTGTCTTATTTCTTAATAAGTTGCTTGTTGAGCGGTAACCATGTTTCTGGAGACGCCATCAACTTTTACACTTTTGTTGAATATCATGTGAGTTGCTATGCATGTTCGTCTTGTCTGAAGTAAGGGCGATTTTCATGATCAAATGGTTTGAGTATGCATATTGTTAGAGAAGAACATTGGGCCGCTAACTAAAGCCATGATTCATGGTGGAAGTTTCAGCTTGGACAATTAATCCTCAATCTCTTATGAGAATATTAACTCGTTGTTGAATGCTTATGCATTAAAGAGGAGTCCATTATCTATTGTCTATGTTGTCCCGGTATGGATGTCTAAGTTGAGAATAATCAAAAGCGAGAAATCCAATGCGAGCTTTCTCCTTAGACCTTTGTACATGGGGCATAGAGGTACCCCTTTGTGACACTTGGTTGAAACATATGCTATGCAATGATAATCCATGTTAATCCAAACTAATTAGGACAAGGTGCGAGCACTATTGGTATACTATGCATGAGGCTTGCAACTTATAGGTTATCTTATACATAACACATATGCTTTATTACTACCGTTGACAAAATTGTTTCTTGTTTTCAAAATGAAAAGCTCTAGCACAAATATAGTAATCCATGCTTCCCTCTGTGAAGGGCCTATCTTTTACTTTATTGTTGAGTCAGTTTACCTATTCTTTCTATCCCAGAAGCAAACACTTGTATCAACTGTGTGCATTGATTCTAACATGTTTACCTATTGCACTTGTTATATTACTTTGTGTTGACAATTATCCATGAGATAAATATGTTGAAGTTGAAAGCAACCGCTGAAACTTATATCTTCCTTTGTGTTGCTTCAAAGCTTTCTACTAAGAATTTATTGCTTTATGAGTAACTCTTATGCAAGTCTTATTGATGCTTGTCTTGAAAGTACTATTCATGAAAAGTCTTTGCTATATGATTCATTTGTTTACTCATTATCTTCATCATTGCTTCGAATCGCTGCATTCATCTCATATGCTTTACAATAGTATTGATCAAGATTATGATAGCATGTCACTTCAGAAATTATCCTTGTTATCGTTTACCTACTCGAGGGTGAGTAGGAACTAAGCTTGGGGATGCTTGATACGTCCCAAACGTATCTATAGTTTCTTATGTTCCATGCTACTTTTATGATGATACTCACATGTTTTATACACATTATATGTCATATTTATGCATTTTCCGGCACTAACCTATTGACGAGATGCCGAAGAGTCGACTGTCGTTTTCTGCTGTTTTTGGTTTCAGAAATCCTACAAAGGAAATATTCTCGGAATTGGACGAAATCAACGCCCAGGGTCCTATTTTTCCACGAAGCTTCCAGAAGACCGAGGGAGAAACGAAGTGGGGCCACGGGGCGCCGCCACACTAGGGTGGCGCGGCCTAAGGGGGGGCCGTGCGGCCCTAGCGTGTGGGGCCCCCGTGACTCCTCCGACTCCGCCCTTCCGCCTACTTAAGGCCTTCGTCGCGAAACCCCCACAGGTGTGGTTTTGGCTGTTTTGACTGCATCATTTGGTGTAACTGGTTATTCTTTGCCTTGGGATCAAATTGGTTATTGGGCAGTCAAAATTGTGACAGGTGTACCTGATGCCATTCCGGTAATAGGATCCCCTTTAGTGGAGTTATTACGTGGAAGTGCTAGTGTGGGTCAATCTACTTTGACTCGTTTTTATAGTTTACATACCTTTGTACTGTCTCTGCTTACTGCTACCGAGAGCCACGATACGGAAAACCTTCCAGAGACGCCGCCGCCGCCAATCCCATCTCGGGGGATTCAGGAGATCGCCTCCGGCACCCTACCGGAGAGGGGAATCATCTCCCGGAGGTCTCTTCATCGCCATGATCGCCTCCGGATCGATGTGTGAGTAGTCCACCCCTGGACTATGGGTCCATAGCAGTAGCTAGATGGTTGTCTTCTCCTCATTGCGCTATCATGTTAGATCTTGTGAGCTGCCTATCACGATCAAGATCATCTATTTGTAATGCTACATGTTGTGTTTGTTGGGATCCGATGAATATTGAATACTATGTCAAGTTGATTATCAATCTATCATATATGTTGTTTATGTTCTTGCATGCTCTCCGTTGCTAGTAGAGGCTCTGGCCAAGTTGATACTTGTAACTCCAAGAGGGAGTATTTATGCTCGATAGTGGGTTATGCCTCCATTGAATGCTGGGAGTGACAACAACCTCTAAGGTTGTGGATGTGCTCGTTGCCACTAGGGATAAAACATCAATGCTTTGTCTAAGGATATTTGTGTTGATTACATTACGCACCATACTTAATGCAATTGTCTCGTTGTTTGCAACTTAATACCGGAAGGGGTTCGGATGATAACCCGAAGGTGGACTTTTTAGGCATAGATGCATGTCGGATAGCGGTCTATGTACTTTGTCGTAATGCCCCGATTAAATCTCATAGTACTCATCATGATATATGTATGTGCATTGTTATGACTTCTTTATTTGTCAATTGCCCAACCGTAATTCGTTCACCCAACATGCTATTTATCTTATGGGAGAGACACCACTAGTGAACTGTGGACCCCGGTCCATTCTTTACATCCGAAATACAATCTACCGCAATACTTGTTCTTTATCGTTCTTCGCAAACAATCATCTTCCACACAATACGTTTAATCCTTTGTTTACAAGCAAGCCGGTGAGATTGACAACCTCACTCGTTACGTTGGGGCAAAGTACTTTGATTGTGTTGTGCAGGTTCCACATTGGCGCCGGAATCCCGGTGTTGCGCCGCACTACACTCCGCCACCAACAACCTTCACGTGTTCCTTGACTCCTACTGGTTCGATAACCTTGGTTTCTTACTGAGGGAAAACTTGCTGCTGTACGCATCACACCTTCCTCTTGGGGTTCCCAACGGACGTGTGTCTCACGCGTATCACTGCCCATCTTAATAATTTTGTTGAACTATGTGAACTGCAAAAGTATAAGGATGTAGATTGGTGACATTATAAAATTAAAATTGTTTCCTTTCTCCTTAAAAGGAAGAGCTAAAGATTGGTTGCTATCTTTGCCTAGAAATAGTATTGATTCATGGACTAAATGTAAGGATGCTTTTATTGGTAGATATTATCCTCCCGCTAAAATTATATCTTTGAGAAGTAGCATAATGAATTTTAAGCAATTATATAATGAACATGTTGCTCAAGCATGGGAGAGAATGAAATCTTTGGTAAAGAATTGCCCTACCCATGGACTGACTAGTTGGATGATCATCCAAACCTTTTATGCAGGATTGATTTTTTCTTCGCGGAACCTATTGGATTCAGCTGCTGGAGGTACCTTTATGTCAATTACTTTGGGGGCGGCAACAAAACTTCTTGATGATATGATGATAAATTACTCTGAATGGCACACGGAAAGAGCTCCACAAGGTAAGAAGGTAAATTCTGTTGAATAAACCTCCTCCTTGAGTGATAAGATTGATGCTATTATGTCTATGCTTGTGAATGGTAGATCTAATGTTGATCCTAATAATGTTCCTTTAGCTTCATTGGTTGCCCAAGAAGAACATGTTGATGTGAACTTCATTAAAAGTAATAATTTCAACAACAATGCTTATAGGAATAATTCTGGTAACAACTATAGCCATATCCTTCTGCTAATGGTAATGGTTATGGTAATTCTTATGGGAATTCTTACAACAATAATAGGAATGTACCCCCTGGTCTTGAAGCCATGCTTAAAGAATTTATTAGCATACAAACTGCTTTTAACAAATCTGTTGAAGAAAAGCTTGATAAAATTGATATTCTTGCTTCTAAGGTTGATAGACTTGCCTCTGATGTTGATCTTTTAAAATTGAAAGTTATGCCTAATAAGGATAATGATAATAAAATTGTTACTACAGCAAACGCCATCCAAGTTCGAATTAATGAAAATATTAGATCGATGGCTGAATTGCATGCTAGGTGGGAAAGAGAAGAAAACGAAAAACTTGCTAAAGAGAATAATGTAGCTAAAGTTTGGACTATTACCACCACTAGTAATGATAATGCTTCACATGTTGCTACACCCCCTACTATCAATGGTAAAATAATTGGTGTTGGCAATGTTTCTACTCCTAGTGCAAAGCGTGCAAAATTGCCTGAAACTGCTAAAACTGCTGAAACTGCTTGTGATAAAACTGCTGAAATTTTTCAAAATGTTGGGGACAATGATTCCATTGCTGTAGATCATAATGGTTTAGATTTTTATGATTGTCATATCTCTGAAGTTATAAATTTCTTACAAAAACTTGCTAGAATTCCTAATGCTAGTGCTATAAATTTGGCATTTACAAAACATATTACAAATGCTCTCATAAAAGCTAGAGAGGAGAAACTAAAACTTGAAACTTCTATTCCTAGGAAGTTAGAAGATGGTTGGGAGCCTATCATTAAGATGAGGGTCAATATTTTTGATTGTAATGCTTTATGTGATCTTGGTGCAAGTATTTCTGTTATGCCTAAGAAAATCTATGATATGCTTGACTTGCCACCATTGAAAAATTGTTATTTGGATGTTAATCTTGCTGATAATGCTATAAAGAAACCTTTGGGGAGGATTGATAATGTTTGTATTATGGTCAACAATAACCTTGTCCCCGTTGATTTTGTTGTCTTGGATATTGAATGCAATGCATCTTGTCCCATTATATTGGGAAGACCTTTTCTTCGAACTATTGGTGCTACCATTGATATGAAGGAAGGTAATATTAAATATCAATTTCCTCTCAAGAAAGGTATGGAACACTTCCCTAGAAAGAGAATGAAGTTACCTTATGATTCTATTATTAGAACAAATTATGATGTTGATGCTTCGTCTCTTGATAATACTTGATTCACACTTTCTGCGCCTAGCTGAAAGGCGTTAAAGAAATACGCGTATGGGAGACAACCCATTATTTTACTTCTGCACTTTTGTTTTATATTTGAGTCTTGGAAGTTGTTACTACTGTAGAAACCTCTCCTTATCTTTATTTTATTGCATTGTTGTGCCAAGTAAAGTCTTTGATAGTAAAGTCAATACTAGATTTGGATTACTGCGCAGAAACAGATTTCTTGCTGTCACGAAATAGAGCCGCCCCGTCTGTAGGTAACTCAGAAAAATCTGCCAATTTACGTGCGTGATCCTCAGATATGTAGGCAACTTTCATTCAATTTGAGAATTTTCATCTGAGCAAGTTAAGTGCCCCAGAAAAATTCGTCTTTACGGACTGTTCTGTTTTGACAGATTCTGCCTTTTATTTCGCACTGCCTGTTTTGCTATGTTTGATGGATTTCTTTGTTCCATTAACTTTCAGTAGCTTTGTGCAATGTCCAGAAGTGTTAAGATTAATTATGTCACCTCTGAATATAAGAAATTTCAATTATGCACTAACCCTCTAATGAGTTTGTTTTGAGTTTGGTGTGGAGGAAGTTTTCAAGGGTCAAGAGAGGAGGATGATACAATATGATCAAGAAGAGTGAAAAGTCTAAGCTTGGGGATGCCCCCGTGGTTCATCCCTGCATATTTTAAGAAGACTCAAGCATCTAAGCTTGGGGATGCCCAAGGCATCCCTTCTTCATCGACAACTTATCGTGTCACCTCTAGTGAAACTATATTTTTATTCCGTCACATCTTATGTGCTTTACTTGGAGCGTCCGTATGTTTTTATTTTTGTTTTTGTTTGAATAAAATCGGATCCTAGCATTCTTTGTTTGGGAGAGAGACACGCTCCGCTGTTTCGTATGAACACATATGTTCTTAGCTTTATTCTTAATGTTCATTGCGAAGGTTGAACTGCTTCGTTCATTGTTATATGGTTGGAAAGAGAAAATGCTGCATCTGGTACTTAGCAATTGTTGTGCTCATATAGATCATGTTTAAGCTCTTGCATCATGTACTTTGCACCCATTAATGAAGAACTACATAGAGCTTGTTAAAATTTGGTTTGCATGATTAGTTTCTCTAGAGTCTAGATATTTTCTGGTTAAGGTGTTTGAACAACAAGGAGACAATGTAAAGTATTATAATACTTACAATATGTTCATATGTGAACTTTGTTGTACCATTTTATACTTGAGTTTGCTTCAAACAACCTTGCTAGCCTAGCCTTGTATTGAGAGGAATTCTTCTAGTGCATCCAAATCCTTGAGCCAAAAACTATGCCATTTGTGTCCACCATACCTACCTACTACATGGTATTTCTCTGCCATTCCAAAGTACATTACTTGAGTGCTACCTTTAAAAATTCTATCCTTTGTCTTTGCAATATATAGCTCATGGGAAAATAGCCTTAAAAACTATTGTGGTGAAGAATATGTACTTATGTGTTTTATTTCTTAATAAATTGCTTGTTGAGCGGTAACCATGTTTCTGGGGACGCCATCAACTATTACACCTTTGTTGAATATCATGTGAGTTGCTATGCATGTTCGTCTTGTCTGAAGTAAGGGCGATTTTCATGATCGAATGGTTTGAGTATGCATATTGTTAGAGAAGAACATTGGGCCACTAACTAAAGCCATGATCCATGGTGGAAGTTTCGGCTTGGACAATTAATCCTCAATCTCTTATGAGAATATTATCTGTTGTTGAATGCTTATGCATTAAAGAGGAGTCCATCATCTGTTGTCTATGTTGTCCCGGTATGGATGTCTAAGTTGAGAATAATCAAAAGCGAGAAATCCAATGCGAGCTTTCTCCTTAGACCTTTGTACTGTGCGGCATAGAGGTACCCCTTTGTGACACTTGGTTGAAACATATGCTATGCAATGATAATCCATGTTAATCCAAGCTAATTAGGACAAGGTGCGAGCACTATTGGTATACTATGCATGAGGCTTGCAACTTATAGGATATCTTATACATAACACATATGATTTATTACTACCGTTGACAAAATTGTTTCTATGTTTTCAAAATGAAAAGCTCTAGCACAAAAATAGTAATCCATGCTTCCCTTTGCGAAGGGCCTTTCTTCTACTTTATTGTTGAGTCAGTTTACCTATTCCTTCTATCTTAGAAGCAAACACTTGTGTAAACCTGTGTGCATTGATTCTTACATGTTTACCTATTGCACTTGTTATATTACTTTGTGTTGACAATTATCCATGAGATAAATATGTTGAAGTTGAAAGCAACCGCTGAAACTTATATCTTCCTTTGTGTTGCTTCAAAGCTTTCTACTAAGAATTTATTGCTTTATGAGTAACTCTTATGCAAGTCTTATTGATGCTTGTCTTGAAAGTATTATTCATGAAAAGTCTTTGCTATATGATTCATTTGTTTACTCATTATCTTCACCATTGCTTCGAATCGCTTGCATTCATCTCATATGCTTTACAATAGTACTGATCAAGATTATGATAGCATGTCACTTCGTAAATTATCCTTGTTATCGTTTACCTACTCGAGGGCGAGTAGGAACTAAGCTTGGGGATGCTTGATACGTCCCAAACGTATCTATAATTTCTTATGTTCCATGCTACTTTTATGATGATACTCACATGTTTTATACACATTATATGTCATTATTATGCATTTTCCAGCACTAACCTATTGACGAGATGCCAAAGAGCCGCTTGTCGTTTTCTGTTGTTTTTGGTTTCAGAAATCCTACAAAGGAAATATTCTCGGAATTGGACGAAATCAACGCCCAGGGTCTTATTTTTCCACGAAGCTTCCAGAAGACCGAAAGGGAAACGAAGTGGGGCGACGAGGCACCGACACACTAGGGCGGCACGGCCCAGGCCCTGGCCGGGCGGCCCTGGTGTGTGGGGCCCTCGCGTCGCCCCTAAACCTACCCTTCCTCCTACTTAAAGCCTTCGTCGCGAAACCCCCAGTACCGAGAGCCACGATACGGAGATCGCCTCCAATCCCATCTCGGGGGATTCAGGAGATCGCCTCCGGCACCCTGCCGGAGAGGGGAATCATCTCCCGGAGGTCTCTTCATCACCATGATCGCCTCCGGATCGATGTGTGAGTAGTTCACCCTCGGACTATGGGTCCATAGCAGTAGCTAGATGGTTGTCTTCTCCTCATTGTGCTATCATGTTAGATCTTGTGAGCTGCCTATCATGATCAAGATCATCTATTTGTAATGCTACATGTTGTGTTTGTTGGGATCCGATGAATATTGAATACTATGTCAAGTTGATTATCAATCTATCATATATGTTGTTTATGTTCTTGCATGTTCTCCGTTGCTAGTAGAGGCTCTGGCCAAGTTGATACTTGTAACTCCAAGAGGGAGTATTTATGCTCGATAGTGGGTTCATGCCTCCATTGAATCTGGGGGAGTGACAGCAACCTCTAAGGTTGTGGATGTGCTGTTTCCACTAGGGATAAAACATCGATGCTTTGTCTAAGGATATTTGTGTTGATTAGATTACGCACCATACTTAATGCAATTGTCGGTTGTGTCGTCGTGGTGAACAGACAGATGCCATAGGATGGCTTAAGTTGGGGCCGAATGGACGCTAGAGGATTCGGGGGAGGGTTTGTGATTAGATGGGATGAACTTCCGGATGGTTTCCTCAAGAACTTAGCCAATGCTAGAGGTTGAAGAAGAAAGACATAAGGAAGAACTCGCTCTAGATCATCTTCTTTATTGCTCTCCACAGGTTACAAGTTTCTCAGTACATGTGCTCGTGCCCGTGAAGAGGGCTGCCCCCTCTCCTTATATAGGGGAGAGGGTGGCTTACAGGGCAAGAAACCCTAATGGCATCTTTGACTAGACAAACTACTTTACAAAGTCACTTTAATCATAGATGACACCAGGGTCTTCTTTAATCAGGGATACTGACGTCCTCCGGCTTCTTTCATCGTCATCCTCCTCTTTATCGTCAGCCCTTCATTTAAAGCTACTTTGCTTAGCTCATCTTTGTCTTCTAGCTCTGGAGAGAATCTTTGACCAGTCCCCGCCGACTTGCTCTTCTTTCCGGTAGCCCGGTGTCCTCTTTACCCGGTTCCGGCATACCCCTCTTAGGGATACCGGCTTAGCCTCACTTAGCCAACTTCTTATCCTTGTGCTCCAAAGAGGAACATTAAACCGGTATCTTGATGGCTCAAACCATCCGGTTTGGCATGCCTTTGGCATACCGGGGTCATCCCCCTGACATTAGTCCCCGAAGCTGGTATAGTCTGGCGGATTCTATCCAACAGACCATGCCAGGTTCTCACGTCTTTGGATACCGGTTTAATCTATCCGGCGCTGAGCCTAGATCCGGCATCTTTGCTCGGACTCACGTTATTTCTCTTAGCAAAGCATTTTCCGGTATCTTATCCTCCGGCATCTTAGTCATTAACTCTTTCCTCGGCGAAGTCGAGAATTTCTCGGCATCGTGCCTCGTCGCTGACATGCGCACCGTGTCCGACGTGCCGGTGTCGTGGGTCACTTCCCTTCGGCTTCTGCGCCGGCATTTATGGCGCCACACCGGATCCTCGCGGCCGTTCCGGATCCGTGTGGCCTCCCTGTGGCATGTTGTTTTCCGCGCGTGTATCTGCACGCCACGTGGCGGCCCACGAGGCGAACCGCCGCGGCCCGACGGTTTTCGGCCCACTTTCCCCTCTCTCTATATAAGGGCGGAGCGGTTCCTCTTCATCTTCTTCTTCGCATTCCCCACTTCTTCGCGCACAGTGCCCTTGCTCTCTGCGCCTCCGCCGCTCCGTTCGCCGTTCGAGCTCCGCCGCCCGACGACCTCTCCGCTATCGCTCCGCCGGACGTCGCTGAACTTCACCGCGTGAAGAACCTCTGCGGCGCTCCTGTCGCGGTCGCGGCATTGGTGCTTTTCTCCACCTCACCGTCGGCGGACCTCCTCGCCAACCGCAAGCTCACCATTCACCGGCGAGCCACTTCTTCTGCGACTCCGCCGCCTCAGGTTAGGCCCGATACATCTTTACCTCTTCTCTCTTAGCTTTCCAGCATCTTGGGCCGTAGAGTATTTATCCCCTCTTTATTTTGCTTTTTCTCTTACTCGTAGATCTTCGCGCGAGGGTCTTTTTGGGGAAAACTGTTTTTCGGTAGATTCCGGTGTCATCCAGATCTACATGTCTAGCGAAGAATCTCTTCTTGCTTCCTCTTCTAGTAGTCAAGGCAGTAGCACTTCCGACGGGCTAACTGGAGATCTCGCCCGGATGGAAATAGAATCTAGCAAAGATCAAGAGGTCGGCACCTCTAGCCGGGCCCCCGGAAAGGATCTTTCCGGTATCACACGCGGAGCCTGGAGAGGTTCCGACGTGACTCAGCACGAGATCGACTGGCTTTACCGGTCCAGGAGAATATCGGATGGAGTCTCCTGCCGGCTTCCTCGTGACGAGATCGAACCGGTGCTTGAACCCGGTGAGGTCGTTGTTTTCCTTGCTCACTTTGAGCGTGGCTTCGGCCTTCCTGCCTCCGATTTCTTCCGCCAATTCCTCGATTTTTATCGACTCCAGCCTCACCACCTTCCCGGCAACGCCGTTTTTTATCTTTCTTGTTTTGTGGCCTTCATGGAAGGCTACATCGGCATCCGTCCCGCTCGTGAGACGTTTGCTCGCTTCTTTTCTCTCCGGATCAACTCGGTCCAGGGCAAGGACATTCCCAAGCCCAAACCCCCTACAATGCGGGTCTTGTATCATCGGCTCCCGCCAAGGGAGCCCCTTTTTAAGTTCAACGGCCTCGAGTCTTGCCGGTTGTGGCGGACGACGTTCTTCTACGTGAAGAACAAGAGCGCCACCGACCTCATCAATCCGCCGCCCTTCAATCCGGCGCCGCCCGCCAAGGTCAACCGGAACTACAACCCCGGTACGGACCACATAGAGACAAACCGGGTTGTACGCTTCATGTTGAAGCCGATGAAGGATACCAAGATTTGCTCCGATGATATTATCCGCACCTTCATCCGCCGCCGGGTGCTTCCCCTAAGCGCCGCGCTCACAAGATGAGCGAGATGTACGGCCCTGGCGATCCCACCAAGATCACCGGCCTGCCCTTGAGCAAAGCGGATGTGGTCCCGAAGGCTAATCAAATATGCCAAACGGACATGCCGGATGATCGGAGTGGGGCCTCCGGCCCCTCAGTTCCACTAATCCTCCGACCCAAGAAGTAAGAAATTACGCAACTCGGGTCGGTTTACCGGTAACTCTTATACTGTGACTAACCCTTTTTTTCTTTTGTTTTCAGGCCATGGACCGCTTCCCCAGCATAGACTCAGATCGGCGAGGCCCTTGCCGGAAGCGGCCTCTGAACAAGGTTGATCCAGATCCATTCGTCCCTTGGTACGACCTCAAGATGGGTCGGCTTCCCACTCAGCGCCCTGGTAACCCCTCTGTGGTTTCCGCCGATGAGCTCCCCATGGACGAGGTAGTTTCATCTTCCGGTCTCTCATATTCTGTTGCTTATTTCCTTCTGTAGATGTTCCCTCAGCTGGCCCCGAACCACAGGTCCACGAGAACGTGCCTCCCCTGCAGGCCGAGGTCGGGGATGAGTTCCTGAATAAGCTCATGCCCCAGAGCAAGAAAAACAAGGCGCCTGCTGCTGACGCCGGCCCTAGCCAAGCTCCTCCCACCAAACGCTCCCGGACTGAAGTCCTTGGGGGAAAGCTAGTAGGCACGAAGCGCTACAAGCATAAGCAGATGCCGGTTTCTTCCGGGTAAGTTCTTTATTTCTCTTTTTGTTTGTTTCGTTCTTACCAAGTTCTTTTCCGGTTGCTTTTTTCCAACCCTTTCTTTTTCTCTCTTTCAGCCCCGCGCTCAAGCTGGGCTCCAAGCCTGAGGGCTCTGCCGGCTCCGCAAGGACCTCAACTCCTCCTCCTCATTCAAGCCCGGCACCATCTGGTGCCGGCAACACCTCTGCCTCCCCTCCGGGAGGCACTACAAGTTCGGGGCGCGCGGCCCCTACACCTCCTGATCACCGCACGGAGGAGGATCTCACCTCCCCTTCAGAGACCCAAGACACCGGCGCCGACGACGAAACTGCCGGGCGGGCGGAACCTCTTGTTCCTCCTGGCCCGAAGAAGAAGAAGAAGAAGCAGCCAAGCTCTTCCCCGCCAAGGCCGCGCCGGATACTTCCGCGCCGGCCTCTTCTGCACCGCACCCGGAAGCTCCTACCCTCGAGCCTACCGGGACTACTCCAACACCGCCGCCAAGCCAAGGACCTCCCGCGGCCAAGCCAAAGCCGCCGCCGGAGACCCCCAAGATCACCAAGTTCCTCAAGCCGGGGCTTCCCGGGAAAGGCCGTGGAGGGCAGCGCCTCGGCCGGCTCGCGGTCTCTAGTGCTGCACGTCGGGCCTGCCGCTGCTGCGGTCCCGAGAAACCTTCCGGCCTCCTGGGCCGGATTGTTGAGCTGAAGCGCGAGGGCCGGGACCTGGGGCACCTTCTCCCCTATGCCCAAAAATGGAACGATGCGGACATCTCTGCATCCACCCGCGGCTTGGGGAAGGACCGCCTTCCGGCCGCCGCATCCTGTCGGGCCCCGGTCCACTGAAGAACACTTCATGCGGCTCAAGCGTGCCGTGAAGGAGTTCGACAGTGCGTGGTACGACGCCACCAGCAACGTGGTGGTAAGTTTCGCCAACTTCTTTGCAACTTTTTCGTTGATGCCGGTTTCTTTCTTTCCGGATCTTGTCTATCCTCCCAGTCCCCGAGTTTCGTGTTGAGAGCATAGCTCTTAGCGCGAAACTTAACTAGAAACACTAGAAACCGGCATAGCCAGTCCCCGAGTTTCGGGTTAAGATCTTTGCTCTTAGCGCGAAACTTAACTAGAAACGCGCGAAACCGGCATAGCCAGTCCCCGAGTTTCGGGTTGATAACATAGTTTCTTTCTTTCTCACAATTATTTTCCTTTGAACAGAGCACCGCGGATGCCCGGAAGCAGCTCTTCGAGGAGCTTCTCTAGGAGCATCGGGACCTTGCCGAGGCCCACAGCCACTGCCAAGGTTTATTTCCTTTCTTTTCCTTCGGCATCTTTTTACCGGAATGTTTCCTTCTTTAACATTTATGAATCTTTTGTTCAACAGCTGTCCCGGAAGCTACCCTTGAGGCCCTCAAGGCCCAGATTTCCACTCTCCAAGGTATCACTTTTTCTTTTCCGGTTAACTCGTTCTTTCCTCATTTTATCAACTGCCACTTTGCTAACACTTTTCTTTCCGGTACTTAGGCGAAAAGGAGCAGCTCATCCGGCAACATCAGGGGGACCTGAGCGCCCAGAAAACCAGCTAGAAGGAGCTCAAGGAACAGGCTATGCAGGCCGGGCTCCAGCACGAGCAAGATCTAAAGGACGCCAAGGCCGCAGCCGAGGCCGAGGCCGGCGGAGGTTGTGGATGATTCCACGAACTCCAATGCGGTGCTGATGACAGAGCTGGAGGAGGAGAGGAAGGCGCGGAAAGCGGCGGAGCACCACATTGAGGTCATGACCACTGATCATAAAGAATATGATCGGCAGCTGATACGTCTCCAACGTACCTATAATTTCTGATGTTCCATGTTTGTTTTATGACAATACTTACATGTTTTGCTTGCACTTTATGATGATTTTATGCGTTTTCCGGAACTAACCTATTAACAAGATGCCACAGTGCCAGTTCATGTTTTCTCGCTATTTTTGGTTCCGAAAAGGCTGTTCGGGCAATATTCTCGAATTCGACGAAATCAACGCCCAAGATCCTATTTTTCCCGGAAGCATCCGAACACCGAAGGAGAGTCGGAGGAGAGCCGGGGGCCACCACACAGTGGGCCGCGCGGGCCACACCCCGGCCGCACCGGCCTGGTGTGGGGCCACCTCGTCGCCCTCTCCGCGCCGCCTCTTCGCCTATTTAAGCCCTTTCGACCTAAAAACGCAGTACCAATTGACGAAACTCCGGAAAGACTCCGTGGGCGCCGCCACCATCGCGAAACTCCAATTCGGGGGACGAAGTCTCGTTCCGGCACCCTGCCGGGACGGGGAAGTGCCCCGGAAGCCATCTCCATCAACGCCATCGCCTCCATCATGCTCCGTGAGTAGTTCCCCCATGGACTACGGGTTCTAGCTGTAGCTAGTTGGTATCATCTCTCCCATGTACTTCAATACATTGATCTCATGAGCTGCCTTACATGATTGAGATTCATCTGATGTAATCGGTGTTGTGTTTGTCGGGATCCGATGGATTGTTACGTTATGATTGTCTATCTACAAAGTTTATGAAGTTATTGTTGCTGCAATCTTGTTGTGTTTAATGCTTGTCACTAGGGCCCGAGTGGCATGATCTTAGATTTAAGCTCTATACTTATTGCTTAGATTGTATCTACAAGTTGTATGCACATGTCGCTGTCCGGAACCAAAGGCCCCGAAGTGACAGAAATCGGGACAACCGGAGGGGATGGTGGTGATGTGAGGATCACATGTTTTCATGGAGTGTTAATGCTTTGCTCCGGTGCTCTATTAAAAGGAGTACCTTAATATCCAGTAGATTCCCATGAGGCTCGGCTGCCACCGGCTGGTAGGACAAAAGATGTTGTGCAAGTTTCTCATTGCGAGCACGTACGACTATAATTGGAAAACATGCCTACATGATTAATGATCTTGATGTTCTGTCTTAATGCTATTTCAATCCTATCAATTGCCCGATCGTAATTTGTTCACCCAACACTTGTTATTGGAGAGTTGCCACTAGTGTAGATAGTCTGGGAACCCCGGTCCATCTTTCATCATCATATACTCGTTCTACATGACATTGGAAGTAGTATCAACTATTTTCCGGTGCCATTGCTCTCATATTATCATGCTATCGCTGCTGTGTTACTTTTACTATTGCTCCCATATTATCGCTACTTTCACATCACCCCTGTTACTAGTGCTTTTCCAGTGTGCAGCTGAATTGACAACTCAGCTTGTTAAGGCTTATAAGTATTCTTTACCTCCCCTTGTGTCGAATCAATAAATTTGGGTTTTACTTCCCTCGAAGACCGCCGCGATCCCCTATACTTGTGGGTTATCAAGACTATTTTCTCGGCGCCGTTGTCGGGGAGGCATAGCTCTACTCAAAAGTTCACTCGGGGAGTACACTCTACCTCTCTCTCTGTTTTTGTTTTATTTTATTTTGTTTTGCTTCGTTTACTTTTGTCTAGTTTATTTGTGCTTAGTTTATTTCTGTCTAGTATTACTTTGCTTAGTTTACTTTTGCCTAGTTTATTTTTGTCTTGTTTTATTTTCTCTATATACCCGAAAATCCATAAAAATTTGAAAAATCGAAAAATTAAAAACTGCTATTATGGGAGAACCTACAACCTACTTGGAGCTTATAGAATATTATAATAATTATAGAGAATCAAGAGCGGGAAAAGTGATGAGTGCTGTGATAGAAAAATTGAATACAATTGCTAAAATCTTGCTTAAACGCCATGATATAAACTATTGCTCTCAACAGGACACTAAACATCTTAAATTTCAATGTGGATTTAGTGATGAATTTCTAATTAAGAACTATAATCGGAATAGCTATATTCATTTTGGGTTTGAAGAGGTAGAACAATTTGTCATATTTATGGGAGCCTCTGAGATAGAATCCTTCATGGTTAAAAATTATGAAACTTGTGTTGTTTGTAAGGACCTTAAAGATTATGTCTCTTCTATCCTTAATTTTTGCAATGAAAGTTACACCGATAATCCTTATATCATTGATTATAAAGAGAGACTCATTAATGCACAAGAATGCACTCACAATTTGCGGGGATCCGTGGAAGAAGAAATTGATGAACCCGAAAGCTCATTGGATGAAAAAGAGGAGGAAATTGATGAACCCGAAAGCTCATTGGATGAAAAAGAAGAGGAGAGTGATGAACAAAAGGAGGAAGAATGGATTAGCTACCCATGCCAACCTTCTAATGAGAGTAACTCTTTATCTCTTACACTATTTGATTGTCCTCCATGCTTACCGGAAGAGGTTGAATGTTATGTTCCCGTGGATTCTCTTGAAATATTCCCTATGAGTAAAACTTGTGAGAATAATTATGCTACTGTTATTTATGATAATCCATGCTACTTTGATAAATCTTATGATAATGCTTTGTTTGTGCCTGATGTCGAAATGCATGTTACTAAAGAATTTTGCGTAGCAAATGTTTATGATAAAGCTCTTGATGATGGTCCTATGTTACTTGATAATATTAATTGTACTACTAATGAAAATGGGATTGGAGAGGTCTTGACATTATCTATGAGTCCCATATCTCTTGAGATTGATCAACCATCTTGTTATATTATTGATAAATGTGTGTTTGAAAGATTTAATCGCACTATTTTTGAGCTTGATAAAAATTATGTGTTTGGGAATCATGAAAAGCATGCTGTATGTGATAGTTATGTTGTTGAGTTTGTTCATGAAGCTACTGAAAATTATTATGAGAGAGGAAAATATGGTTGTAGAAATTTGCATGGTACTAAAACACCTCTCTATATGCTGAAAATTTTGAAGTTACTCTTGTTTTATCTTCTTATGCTTGTCACTTTGTTCTTCATGAATTTATTTGTGTACAAGATTCCTATGCATAGGAAGTGGGTTAGACTTAAATGTGTTTCGAATTTGCTTCTTGATTCTCTCTTTTGCTTCAACTCTTATTTCTTGCGAGTGCATCATTAAAACTGTTGAGCCCATCTTAATGGCTATAAAGAAAGAACTTCTTGGGAGATAACCCATGTGTTTATTTTGCTACTGTTTTGTTGTGTCTTGGAAGTTGTTACTACTGTAGCAACCTCTCCTTATCTTTATTTTATTGCAATGTTGTGCCAAGTGAAGCCTCTAATCGAAGGTTGATACTAGATTTGGATTTCTCGCGCAGAAACAGATTTCTATCTGTCACGAATCTGGGCTGTTTTCTCCGTAGGTAACTCAGAAAATTATTCCAATTTACGTGCGTGTTCCTCGTATATGTACGCAACTTTCGTTAGTTTTGAGTTTTCTGATTTGAGCAACGGAAGTACCTCTTTTAAATTCGTCTTTACCGGCTGTTCTGTTTTGGCAGATTCTGTCTCTCGTTTTTTGCATTGTCTCTTGCGGACTTTAAGCAAGGCTTTCTACACGTGGAGAGCTGTAGCTAATGTTTTATTGAGTTCTTGCAATGTGTCACTACAGGACCAAGGTGGATTCAAGTTTTTTGAGTACTAACCCCTCTAATGAAGTTTATGAGAAGTTTGGTGTGAAGGAAGTTTTCAAGGGTCAAGAGAGGAGGATGATATATGATCAAGAAGAGTGAAAAGTCTAAGCTTGGGGATGCCCCCGTGGTTCATCCCTGCATATTTCAAGAAGACTCAAGCTGTTTAAGCTTGGGGATGCCCAAGGCATCCCCTTCTTCATCAACTTATCAGGTTTCTTCTATTGAAACTATATTTTTATTCGGTCACATCTTATGTTCTTCACTTGGAGCGTCCGTGTGTTTTATTTTTGTTTATGTTTGAATAAGATTGGATCCTAGCAATCCTTGTTTGGGAGAGAGACACGCTCCGCTTTTTCATATGAACACTTGTTCTTCGTTTTACTTTTAATGTTCAATGATAAAAGTTGGAAGCTACATCACTTATGGTTATTTGGTTGGAAACAGAAAATGCCTCATATTGTCTTGAATAATTTGACACTTGGCAATTGTTTTGAGCTCTCAAGTAGATCATGATTAAATTTTTTCATGTAGTTTAAACCTATTAGTGGAGAACTACTGTAGAGCTTGTTGAAATTGGTTTGCATGATTGGTCTCTCTTAAGGTCTAGATATTTTTTGGTAAAAGTGTTTGAGCAACAAGGAAGACAGTGTAGAGTATTATAATGCTTGCAATATGTTCTTATGTAAGTTTTGTTGTACCGGTTCATACTTGTGTTTGCTTCAAACAACCTTGCTAGCCAAAGCCTTGTACTGAGAGGGAATGATTCTCGTGCATCCAAAACCTTGAGCCAACCACTATGCCATTTGTGTCCACCATACCTACCTACTACATGGTATTTCTCTGCCATTCCAAGTAAATACTTCATGTGCTACCTTTAAACAATTCAAAACTTTATTACTCCTTATTTGTGTCAATGTTTTATAGCTCATGAGGAAGTATGTGGTGTTTTATCTTTCAATCTTGTTGGGCAGCTTTCACCAATGGACTAGTGGCACATCCGCTTATCCAATAATTTTGCAAAAAGAGCTGGCAATGGGGTTCCCAGCCCCGATTAATCAACCTTCATTAATAATTCTCTTCACATGTTTTGCTCTGATTCATCAGTAAGCAACTTAATTTTGCAAATAGACACTCCTTCATGGTATGAGATTGTTGGAAGGCACCCGAGGATTCGGTTAGCCATGGCTTGTGTAAGCAAAGGTTGGGAGGAGTGTCAACCATAAAACTAAAACTAAAGTACATGTGTAAACAAAAGAGAAGAGGGATGATCTACCTTGCTGGTAGAGATAACGTCCTTCATGGGAGCCGCTCTTTGAAAGTCTCGTTTGATGAGGTAGTTAGAGTGCCCACTACCATTCGTTGACAACAACAAACACCTCTCAAAACTTTACTTTTATACTCTCTATATGATTTCGAAACTTAAAAAGCTCTAGCACATGATTTAATCCCCGCTTCCTCTCGCGAAGGGCCTTTCTTTTACTTTATGTTGAGTCAGCTTTACCTACTTCCTTCCATCTTAGAAGCAAACACTTGTGTCAACTGTGCATTGATTCTTACATATTTGCTTATTTGCATTCATTATATTACTTTATGTTGACAATTATCCATGAGATATGCATGTTGAAAGTTGAAGGCAACTGCTGAAACATATATCTTCCTTTGTGTTGCTTCGATGCCTTTACTTTGAATCTATTGCTTTATGAGTTAACTCTTGTGCAAGACTTTTGATGCTTGTCTTGAAAGTACTCTTCATGAAAAGTTTGGCTATATGTTATCTATTTGTTAGAAACTATAGATTATTGCCTTGAGTCACTTCATTCATCTCATGTGCTTTGTAATAGTATGATCAAGGTTATGTAAGTAGCATGTCACTACAGAAATTATTCTTTTTATCGTTTACCTACTCGAGGATGAGCAGGAACTAAGCTTGGGGATGCTGATACGTCTCCAACGTACCTACAATTTCTGATGTTCCATGCTTGTTTTATGACAATACTTACATGTTTTGCTTGCACTTTATGATGATTTTATGCGTTTTCCGAACTAACCTATTAACAAGATGCCACAAGTGCGCTTCATGTTTTCTCGCCGTTTTTGGTTCCGGTAAAGGCTGTTCGGGCAATATTCTCGGAATTCGACGAAATCAACGCCCAAGATCCTATTTTTCCCGAAGCATCCGGAACACCGAAGGAGAGTCGGAGGAGAGCCGGGGGCCACCACACAGGTGGGCCGCGCGGGCCACACCCCGGCCGCGCCGGCCCGGTGTGGGGCCACCCCGTCGCCCTCCCCGCGCCGCCTCTTCGCCTATTTAAGCCCTTCCGACCTAAAAACGCAAGCACCAATTGACGAAACCC
>NC_061514.1:290839619-290862564 GCF_022539505.1 Lolium rigidum
CGGACCATACCTTCGATCCGGGAAATTCCCTCCTTTTGTTGTTCCGGTTGTCCCGGTATTGCTCCTGGCGCTGCTAAGGCGGGTTTGATTGTTCCGGCTCAGCTTGTACCGCCGGTTGCATTGGGTCTCCCAACGCATAGTTATCCGCCACACGTATCATTTCCGCCAAAGTTGTTGGCATGTTTCGCTGCAGCTTTTGCCACAAAGGCGAACCTGGCCGGCATCCTTGGCTAAACCAAGCAATGGCTTGTGCTTCTATTACTCCTTCACAAGAGTTTCTAGTGGAGTTCCACCGGGTCAGGTAATCCCGGTCTGTTTCCTGCGGGCGCTGCACACACAAAGCGAGATCGCGAGGCACTGTTTGGCCTTCGGTAGGTGCTGCTGAAGTTGCTCACAAAAGCTTCCTCAAAGTCCAACCAACCGTTTATGCTTCCTGACGGCAAGTTGTTCAGCCAGATTCTTGCCGGTCCCACCAGAAACGTTGGCACGATTCTCACGGCCCAACGCCGGTTTCCTCCTCCGGCTACACAACCTCCGCCTCCAGCGACGTATACCGCGGTCACATAATCCGCGAGCCAATCTTCCGGCTTGGTGGTGCCATCGTATGTTTTGGTGTCACGGGGCAGGCCGAAAGTTGCGTACCGGTGGCTGTTCTTTCATGATCCTTGGGCCAAAACACTTGGGACCCGGAGGACCTACGCCTCTATCATTTCGAGACAGGTACACTCTGTCCGGACGGTGCCCTCGCATCCCGTTACGGCAGGTGTCTTTCTCCCACGCGCTCTCCCAAAGGGTTCCGGTAAGCGGTGAGTCTTGTCGAGTCAGCTTCATCGTAACGTTCCGGTGCCGTGGCCCTTGCCTGCGGTACCTTGGTGGAGGCATCTCCTCATCATCATACTGCTGCCCTTGCGGTTGGATAATTTGCCGGTTTCATATCTACCGGCATGATTGTTTCCGGCATAGCCTCCTTTGGCGTAGCCTCGATCTGCCCCTTGGCTTTTTCTACCGGCATCGTGTTGCCCGGCTTGTTGTTTTCCGGCAAGAAACGGATCGTACACAGTCATCTGATGTGCGTTCATATCTTTTTCTCTTCTTCTGTCCGGATGGGGGGACGAGGCCTGCCCATGGGACTTGCTTCCGGCATTCTTTGTAGAACGCGCGGATTTTGAGGCCGCGGCCTTGTTCGGCTTAGCCGGTCTGCTCGGCATTCTGCTGCTCGATAGTTTCCGGCAGCTCCCTAACACGCTCTTGCTTTGTTTTGCCAAAGCATCTCCGAAAGCGATTCACACGGCTCTACTTGCAGCCTTAGCAGCTTTTATGGTTTTATCAAGACTACTGTACTTAGGTTTCTCTACGATGCTAACGGATGCGAGGGTACTTTTGCCGGTAAGAACTTCCTTACGCAAATCCTGATCTAGATTGCGAGCCTTAAGCCGGTTCTCCGGTATCCTAGCAGCATGAGCGCTAACAGAAGCAAAGCCATGGGCAGCGTTATACTCACGTAGGGTTAGGTTCAGCTCGCGCTGCGCCCGGACGATGTCGGCGCCGTTCGCGAGCAGCTTCTGGCGTTGTGCCTCCAGCTCCGCCTGAGCCGCTGCCGGGTCGATGTTCTGCGCGATGGGCGTTGCCAGCACGTTCATCGCCGCTTGGAGTGGTGTTGCCGGTGGTGCGGAAGATGCTCCCGCAGCGCCAGCGTCACGCTCCAGTGGTGGCTTGGCCGCACGGGTCGAAGCCGCACGACCAGCACCTTCATCCACAGCCTCCTTGCCCGCGCCGGCCACGCCAGCCATCATCACCTCGACGCTGCCGGCGGCGCGGCCAGCAGAGCCACCTTGGCGGGTCCGGTGCCACCGGCACCGGCGAGGCGGCGGCGCACGGGGACGGTGCCGAAGTAGACGCGGTGGCTGCCGAACTCGATGATGCGGCCGTTCTTAGGGAAGATGCCGTCGTTGGCGAAGCAGCCCGCGTTGTCGTTGATGAAGTCCATGGAGTAGAAGCGCTGGACGAGCGCAGACACTGTCCGCTCGCCGGCGACCTCGAGGATGCCCGCCCGAATATGAACTCCAGCAAGCGCCACTTCATGCCCCACGGTGGGCGCCAAGCGTCGTCGTGGTGAACAGACAGATGCCATAGGATGGCTTAAGTTGGGGCCGAATGGACGCTAGAGGATTCGGGGGAGGGTTTGTGATTAGATGGGATGAACTTCCGGATGGTTTCCTCAAGAACTTAGCCAAGGCTAGAAGTTGAAGAAGAAAGACATAAGGAAGAACTCGCTCTAGATCATCTTCTTTATTGATCTCCACAGGTTACAAGTTTCTCAGTACATGTGCTCGTGCCCGTGAAGAGGGCTGCCCCCTCTCCTTATATAGGGGAGAGGGTGGCTTACAGGGCAAGAAACCCTAATGGCATCTTTGACTAGACAAACTACTTTACAAAGTCACTTTAATCATAGATGACACCGGGGTCTTCTTTAATCGGGGATGCGACGTCCTCACGGCTTCTTTCATCGTCATCCTCCTCTTTATCGTCAGCCCTTCATTTAAAGCTACTTTGCTTAGCTCATCTTTGTCTTCTAGCTCTGGAGAGAATCTTTGACCAGTCCTGCCGACTTGCTCTTCTTTCCGGTAGCCCGGTGTCCTCTTTACCCGGTTCCGGCATACCCCTCTTGGGGATACCGGCTTAGCCTCACTTAGCCAACTTATTATCCTTGTGCTCCGGTACGAACATTAAACCGGTATCTTGATGGCTCAAACCATCCGGTTTGGCATGCCTTTGGCATACCGGGGGTCATCCCCCCGACATGTTGTTTGCAACTTAATACTGGAAGGGGTTCAGATGATAACCTGAAGGTGGAGTTTTTAGGCATAGATGCATGCTGGATAGCGGTCTATGTACTTTGTCGTAATGCCCTGATTAAATCTCATAGTACTCATCATGATATATGTATGTGCATTGTTATGCCTTCTTTATTTGTCAATTGCCCAAGCTGTAATTTGTTCACCCAACATGCTATTTATCTTATGGGAGAGACACCACTAGTGAACTGTGGACCCCGGTCCATTCTTTACATCTGAAATACAATCTACTGCAATACATGTTCTTTACTGTTCTTCGCAAACAAACATCATCATCCACACTATACATCTAATCCTTTGTTTACAGCAAGCCGGTGAGATTGACAACCTCCCTGTTACGTTGGGGCAAAGTACTTTGATTGTGTTGTGCAGGTTCCACGTTGGCGCCGGAATCCACGGTGTTGCGCCGCACTACACTCCGCCACCAACAACCTTCATGTGTTCCTTGACTCCTACTGGTTCGATAACCTTGGTTTCTTACTGAGGGAGAACTTGCTGTTGTACGCATCACACCTTCCTCTTGGGGTTCCCAACGGACGTGTGTCTTGCACGCTATCATCCACCAAAGTCTTTGTACATGGATCCCATTTAAGATTTCATGGCTTCTTGCCATTTGTTGGAATCCGGGCTCATCATTGCTTCCTCATACGTCGCAGGGTTGTCATTGTTGTCCACCAACATGACATTTAAGGCAGGGTCATACCAATCAGGAGTGGTACGAACCCTCGTCGACCTGTGAGGTTCAGTAGAAACTTCATTCGAAGTTTCGTGATCATTATCATTAGCTTCCTCTCTTATCGGTGCAGGCGGCACATGAACATCTTCCGGCGCTGCGCTACTCCCAAATCCGAGAGAAGGTTCAACAACCTCGTCGAGTTCTACTTTCCTTCCAGTCACATCTTTCGAGAGAAAATCATTTTCAAGAAAGGACCATTCTTGGCAACGAAAACTTTGCCTTGAGACCTATGATAGAAGGTATACCCAATTGTTTTTTAGGGTATCTTATGAAGACGCAGTTCTCCGCTTTGGGTTAAACCTTGTTAGGTTGTAACTTCTTTACATAAGATTCGCAACCCCAAACTTTAAGGAACGATAACTTAGGTTTCTTACCAACCCATAATTCAGATGGTGTCGTTTCAACGGATTTATATGGTGCTCTATTTAAAATGAATACGGCTATCTCTAATGCATAAGGGCATCTCCAGCGGAGTGACGCATTTCGGACGTCCGAAATGTCCGTTTGCGTCGCGCGGCGGACGCGAGACAGACTGTTTTTGTCCGCGCGTCCGTTTGCACCTAGGGGTGGCTCCAGCGGCCCGACGCATTTCCGCGTTTGCATCAATTATGAAGTTTCCAAACAACAAAATAAGGAAATCAACGAAGTCATATTTATTACATTTAAATTTTTAAAATTCTACATGAAAATAAGATAGTATTTCTCTAGGCATGATCTTCATGGCCAGCCAATGTCCACTGATGCTCAATCAGATCCATTTGCAGCTGTTTGCAGACGTTCTCGTTAGTGACTTCTACATTCCTATGTAGATAGTCCTGCCAAGATGAAGCTCCGGGAAGTGGCGCAACCAGCTCACCTTGAAATTCCCAGTGGTTCTCATTGCGGCCATCAGGACGCTCGTTTTCAACGATCATGTTGTGCATGATCACGCAACATGTCATCACCTCATGCATGGTCTTCAGCGACCATGTTCTTGCCGGGTGACGGACAATTGCCCACCGAGCTTGGAGCACACCAAATTCGCGCTCCACATCTTTCCTGCAAGCCTCTTGCATCTTCGCAAACCTCCTCGTCTTCTCGAAGTTTGGATTATGGACAGTCTTCACCAATGTGGCCCAGTCAGGGTAGATGCCATCAACAAGATAATATGGCTTGTCATATGCATTTCCATTGATCTCATAGCTCACCGGGGAGCTTTGCCTTGCATGAGCCGGTTGAAAAACGGTGATCGGTGCAACACATTGATGTCATTGTTGGAACCGACCATGCCAAAGAATGAATGCCAAATCCATAAATCTTGAGATATGACAGCTTCAAGAATGACAGTTTTTCCCTCCTCATGCCCGATGTACGCACCCTGCCATCCAAATGGAACAGGTGCGCCAGGCTTCACCTCCTACCAAAAATGCTCCGGAAGTAGGAGGTGAAGCCTGGCGCACCTGTTGCACCTGTACTCCCCTGCATTGGAAGTAGGGGTCATAGTTTCTGACGTCCTGTAGAATGACCAAGAACAAGTCCCTTGACATCCTGTACCGGCGCCGGAACACTTTTTTCGGGAACACCGGATTGGTGAGGTGGAAGTAGTCCTTGTGGAGGCGGGCCCGCCCTGCCACTCTGTTGCGCGGCAGTTTTTTGGAGAGACCATTCACAGAGCCCCGGTGCTCCGGCCCCGGGTTTGAGGTGAACTCGTGGATCATGGAGGCCGCAATAGTTGCCAATGTCTGCGTCGACTGATCGGACTCCTCGTCGGAAGAGGAGTCAACGACCTCCGCGCGGAACTTGTCCAACATCTGCCACATGTCCATCTGCGTGGGTACGAACTGCGGATCAATGGCCGCGCACAATAGCGCCGAAAACACGAGTAAGAAACGTACCGACGCAATTGACCGAACAGGTCGTGGGCGGCGAGGCCGGACGGCGCAACCGGCAACGTTTGGCCCCAAAACAGCCGGCAGGTACGCGGCGGAGCCAAGCCCGAGTACAATCCTGCTCTCCCACGCGGCGACAACGGAGCCGACGGCGAGTACTGCGGCGCTGCGGCGGGACGGCGGCGGGTGGGGTGGTGGCGTCGCATTAGGGCAGCAAAGAAGGGAAAAGAGAAGCAAATCGAAGCAGTCGATTTCGTTGTCCCTGACTTGCGGGACCGGGTAAGAAATGGAGGACGCTCGGCGCGTCCGCGGAGACGCAAACCTGGCGCATATTTGGGCCAGGTTTGCGTCCCCGCGGACGGACCGGTCACTTTGCGTCGCCCCGCTGGAGCAGGCCCCAGACGCATTTCCGGTCACGGCAGACGAAAACGGTCGCTCAGCGTCCGTTTGCGTCGCGCCGCTGGAGATGCCCTAACCCCAAAACGATAATGGTAAATCTGTAAGAGACATCATAGAACGAACCATATCTAAAAGAGTTCGATTACGACGTCCGGACACATCATTACGCTGTGATGTTCTCGACGGTGTCAACTGTGAAAGTATTCCGCATTTCTTTAAATGCATGTCAAACTCGTAACTCAGATATTCTCCGCGATCAGAACGCAGAAACTTAATCTTCTTGTTACGATGATTTTCTACTTCACTTTGAAATTCCTTAAACTTCTCTAAAGTTTCGGATTTATGTTTCATAAAGTAGATATACCCATATCTACTCAAGTCATCTGTAAAAGTAAGAACATAACAATATCCACCGTGCGATGCTACACTTATTGGACCGCACACATCGGTATGTATTATTTCCAGTAAGTCTATAGCTCGGTCATGTATCCCAATGAATGGAGTCTTAGTCATTTTTCCCATTAGACATGTTTTGCATCTTTCAAGTGATTCAAAATCAAGTGATTCTAGAATTCCATTGGAATGGAGTTTCTTCATGCGCTTCACTCCAATGTGACCAAGACGATAGTGCCACATGTATGTAGAATTATCATTCAGTTTTAATCGTTTAGAATCAATGTTATGAACATGTGTATCACTACCATCGAGATTTAATAACATGTCAGGTGCATGACCATAAAAGATATTACTCAGATAAATCGAACAACCATTTTTCTCAGACTTAAATGAATAACCATGTTGCAACAAACAAGATCCAGATATAATGTTCCCGCTTAACGCATGCACCAAATAAAAATTATTCAGATTTAAAACTAATCCCGAAGGTAGATGAAGTGGGAGCGTGCCGATGGCGATCACATCAACCTTGGAGCCATTTCCAACCTGCATCGTCACCTCATCGCTTGCTAGTCTTCATTTATTCTGCAGTTCCTGTTTCGAATTACACATATGAGCAACCGAACCAACCGAACCAGTATCAAATACACCGGCAGTACTACAATTACTAGTAAGATACACATCAATAACATGTATATCAAATATACCTTTCTTCTTGATGTTGCCGTTCTTCAGATCTGTCAGGTACTTGGAGCAGTTCCGCTTCCAGTGCCCATCGCCCTTGAAGTAATAGCACATAGTATCAGGCCGAGGGCCAGCCTTGGACTTCTTATGAGGTGCAGCAGCTTTCTTGCCTCCCTTCTTGAAATTTACCTTGTCCTTAGACTTGCCCCTCTTTTTGAAATTGGTGGTCTTATTGAAAATTCGAAATAAAAAACTATAAAGCTACAGGGCACACTCAACAAACATTTACTGAACATCTACTTTTATTTCTTGATGTATTCCGCTTAACATACACTCGAGTAGCCAACCTACCAAAACGACGCTTACTTATTTCCTAATGTCTGCAGCACGAGGAAGCAAGTACTAGAGGTTGGACGAGCGATCTGCATACTCTTGGACCATCGCCCCGAAGAGGGAGGACGGCTGTTCGATCAACTTCGAAGGCTCATCAAATTCCTTTACCAGGCCTGAACAGAAATACTGAGATTTTAGAATGGAGAATTCCGAAGAAGAAATGACATGGCTAACTGAACCAAGCGAAAAACAGGATTTCAGTTCTCTGAACTAGACCTACCTAGCAAACGTTCCATCTTTATTTAAGAAAATGAAAAGGTAGTTTACTGGCAGAGAACGATTAATTGTCTATCAAAAGCAGGGGCATTAAAGAGACCTACCTGCGTCCAACACCAAAACTCTATCGCAATCCATGACGGTTGGTATTCTGTGTGCGATGCTGATTATTGTACATGATGAAAATTGTTCTCGCGTGATCTTCTGGATTGCGGCGTCAGTTTGAGAATCGACTGAAGCAGTTGCCTCATCCATGAATAAGACTTGATTCTGCTTCAATATTACACGACCAAGACAAAGAAGCTGTCTTTGGCCTACGCTCCAGTTCTCCCCACTATCAGCCACTGCAAAGAATATAGATGGAATGGGCATTATATATCAACTGCCTAGTAAAATAGAATAATTAGCAGAAGGAATAGTAATTCGTGATTGTATTGGCATCATATTTTTATGTAAATTTTAGCTTCTTTGCCTGACCATAAATCACATATATAGTGTGCTTGGCAATAATATACAAACCAGTAGTGCCCAAATATTTTTATTTGATCAATGTGCGTTTATTCCGTAAAATGGAAAATTATTTTATGCTCTTATGCAAATTGATAGTTCTGAATTTAGGCCGTGCAATTTGGATTCAGTTTTTTCCGACAAAGGGAATATATTAATATCAAAGATATCAATTACACCCAGCCTCTGCAACAACGCAATACTCTAATGGCAGTACGGGTGCACACAACCAAAACAAAAGAAAAGAAAACTAAGATACAAAAGTCCCACTAAGTATCTCATGCCTAACAACAGCAATACATCCACCACCAAGACAACACCTGAAATACAAACTCTCCAAAAGCGACGCCTTCAAGAAGGAAACAGTGCTCCAGCACCGTCGTCGCCCGACCAACGATCTTAGGTTTTCACCGTGAAGATAGTCCCCGCTCTCAAAACAATGCCTCCAACAAGGTCATTGCCAGGCACAACCAGTTAACGCCAGGCCTTAGGTTTTCACCCTGAAAGGTAGGACTCTGAACTTCACCTGTGCTATCGCCCCCACTTTCATACACTGCCCACTTTCATACACTATTGTCAAGCCCGGAACACAAAGCAAGCCCCTCCACAACGCGGAAACTTGAACCTCCCTTAGCTAGTCCTCCCATCTGGCCTTCATGATATTCTCTTCTTCTGATTTTCACCATGGATCCAATGTCACTTGGTGTCAACATAGAAAAGAGCTTCACGCCGCTCCCTCCAGAACCAAACAGTCGGAATAAAAGCATGGGTACGCGCGACCGAATACCACCCAATCCAGGCAAAATATGCGTTATTCCATTTGCCAGTGGAGCCTTCCGGAACTGAACACTCCAGCTAGATAAAAAAGGATCGGCATCTGGTAGGTCTTCATCTCCGCAGAAGAAGAACCCTAGGACCACCACCTTCAAGCCCGAAGCAGACGAACAGGCCCTCACGCCGCCATTGCCGATGAAGGAGGACTCGGTGGACGGCGGCCGCCGCAACCACACCATCCTCGCCCGCAAATCGCCGCCCCTTCCTCGCGCCGCCGACTGAAGCCGACGATGGATCTCGGTGGGTACAAGATCCAATAGCCGCCGCCACCAACCATTGCCGGAGGCCGTGGAGGATCCGTTGCCGGAGGTTGTGGAGGAGTAGCCGCCGCCGCTCGTCTAGGGTCGCCGTCCTAGACGCAGAGCGCGTCGAAACCGGTGGCCGCCGCCTCCATCTTCCCCCAGGCACGTTTGGCGCCGGGGCCCGCCGCCATTGTGGCCAGCGCCGACGGCAGAGGTGGAGGGAGAGGACGCGGGGGGGGGGGGGGGGGGGCTGGCGGCGCTAGGGTTTGGGGCCCATGACGTCGCCCTGGGAGCGAACGCGAGGGGGCCGTCTATTCACTGTTCATTTGGATTCAGTTATTAAGCTCTGGTTTATTTTTCGCATTGTCAGTGTCCATTTGGCAACTATCATAGTAAAGTATCTCCAAACTAAATATTTTGTTAAGATACGGAGGTGTATTCACTGTTTCCTGTACATGGTAACTATGGACTATGGTTTGAAGAGGATTGGTTGCCAAATATGTAGAAGTCATGATATTGACAGCCTAGAGGTTTGTTACGTTATTAATGTTACTATCTGCACTATTTATCCCATTTATGATTTGAAAAGGGGCGGCGGTTCAGAACTTTGGACTAGTAAATGATCTTAACTGACAACTACACAACACTTCTTCCGACACCACTTCGGGGAAACATATTAAGAAATTAAGCCTGAGTGGAAGATGCAAATTATGTGAACAAAAACACAACACAAGTATATTAATGGCAAACCTAGAGCGTCAAGCTTTTGAGCTTTAGAAGCTACTACATCCTTCAGTTGGCAATGCTCCAGAGCCTGCAAACATGTGATGTAATTCCAACAGCTAATTAGCCAATCACTAAGGAGGAAGGATAGAACAAACATTTTACACAGTACCTGCCATATTTCAGAATCTGAAAACTGCCCAATTGGATCAATGTTACTTCGAATTGTCCCCTCAAAGAGTACTGGTTCCTGGGGAATTATGCCGAAGCGGGACCTCAGATCATGTAGACCCAATGCACAGATGTCTACTCCATCAATGATTATCTTCCCCTCTGCAGGCTCTAAAAGCCTGAAGAATGCTTGAATCAAAGTTGATTTGCCACTGCCTGTCCTTCCAACAACGCCTATCTTTTCACCACCTCTAATGCTGACAGTGATGCCTTTCAGAATTAGAGGCGTATTTGGTCGATACCTGACCTGAAAGGATAAAATTGGGGTAATGAGCTCAACTGATTGAATAAATCCCCAAAGACAAATATTCAAAACATTCTACACTGTATTGAGTGTAAAATAGACCAGTAGTTGAACCAAATTTATGTGAAATAAATAAGAAAGTACAGGACTTCATATTTAAGTACTTGACCTTCTAACCTTTAAATCATTGATATCAATATCTCCATGAGTGGGCCAATACAGAGGAGGGTGGTCGTCTTTTTTCCACGCTGCCTCAGAAGGAAGAGTGCTGAACTGATTTACCCTCTCCACGGCAACCATGTAATTTTCTAGCATACAGCTGATGGATATTGCGTAGTAAACCACAAAATTGAGAGCAAGGCCATATGAAAGAGACATGCCAACAAATTCTGTAAAAACATAGCACACATCACTTCCTCCTGGCTATATAAAGCTCATGATCTTAAATCACAAAGATTACTTTACTGGATATATCATTTTAAAATGCATTGTCCTATCTTTAAAATAAAGTTATCCAACTCATGAGAATATCTTCATCCTATTAACTAACATCAAGACAACCCAAAAATGCAGTACTGCATTCTATTATTAGGGGGCAGCTGCTGAATTTAATGAAGCGCAAATTAGTGTATTTATCCTGACATGATATAGCCGCTGATCTATGTTACAGTACGGTCAGATCTATTATATATATTCAGTTGTACCTTTCTTGATAAAATTGCTAGGCAAGCTAATCATGAGAAAAGCTGTTATTGACAATACAAGTGTTCCAAGCAGCTCCAGCCGGAACCCAAGCCACTCGTTTGCTGCATAGTTGTGGAAGTTCATGCGCAAACTTGAATTGATTCTGTCTAAATTCTCCTGGAAAAATTCACTTTCCTTGTTGAAACATCTTATGGTTGTCGCACCTACAACAGTCTCAGTGAAGTGATCAATAATCGGTGCTTTGGTTACTCCTTCAAGTCGAGTTAGCTCCCGTGAAGTGGCAAGATATTGATTCTGCAGAAAAGGGGAAATTGCAAGTTATATTGAGCAATCTGTTTCTATGAGCAGAATTAACTAAGGTGTTTTGAGGTGAGCTTTAGAAGAAGAGCATGCATACCCTGTACCAAATGCTCAGTAGCAAGAGTGGAATTACAGCTATAACTGATGGCCAAGCGACCTGGCAAGTAACAATAATGGTGCTAAATACTGAAATGTACATTGAAATTGTCAGGCCAACAAAAAAGGCCAGCACATCATCTATGGTTGTTTGGTCAGATGATGCCTGAAAAAAGACAAGGGGGAGGTATCAACTCAGTACTTCAGTACATAGCAAAATAATTGCGTAACACACACTCCTGATCTTGCAAAACAAAAACTAGAACATATTCTTTCTTTCCATATATTTCGGGAGTGAAAGATGATTTCTTTGCACGAGGCCACTTTAAGTTAGGTGATGGTTCAACTGTTAGATTTTGGGAGGATGTTTGGTTGGGAGATAAAACTTTGGCACAGCAATATCCATCTTTATATCATATAGCGCAACATAGAAATGTCTTGGCTGTGGATGTGTTAGCTCAGGTACCTCTGAATATTCAATTTCGGAGGGTATTGCATAGGAACAAATGGATGGATTGGTTGCATTTGTGTAGACGTTTGATGAATGTTACTCTTCAGGATCAAACGGATAGTTTTGTTTGGAACCTTACAACCTCAGGCTTATTCACTGTCAAATCTATGTATGGAGACTTGATGAATGACCATACTCCTTTCCTGCGAAAATATTTATGGAAGCTTAAAATACCGCTAAAGATAAAAAAAATTATGTGGTTTCTTAATAATAAGGTTTTGTTAACTAAAGATAATCTTGCAAGAAGAAATTGGAAGTGTTGTACGAAATGTTGTCGGAATAATATTGTGTTTAACAATTCAACTTCTTTCAATATTATGCAGGTTATTCATATGGTGGTCCACTGGGTGCAACTGTGGGCGTTACTCCTTCCTCAGGACCAGCGGGTGTTTATGGATACTGGATGCAACCATCTCCAAACGGTCGCACAAGCTATCTTGTCCCAGGCTGGCTGGTGTCACACTAGTCGACTACAGGATGCTTAGTTGGCTTAGTTTTCAGATTTTTTGATGTTCTCATGGTTGATTTATGTATTGATCATGAGTGGTCCGTGAATTCTGTACCACATACTTATGTGTTGACACTGAATCTATTAATAAAGGCCGTGTGGATCACCACGATGCAAAGGCTGGGGTGATTATCCCCTTTTCGAGAAAAAAATATATTTCAGAGTACAAGTACAGAAAAGCTTACAAGTCAAACTAGCTCTGTTAGCACTTATTTAATTTAATAGAATGGACCAGAAAAATAAGGTTTGCCAAGTTAGTAACATATAATCAACTTAGGCAAATGGGCAAGTTCATGCTATAACCAAATAAATCATACAAGATATTTACCCGGCTAAGAATCCTTCCTGAAGGAGTGGTGTCAAAAAATGACATTGGGGCATGCAAAATGCTGTCAAACATCTTACTGAAAAAGATCTGAGCTGTTTGAAGACCCAACACTGTCTCGAGAAAAGTCTTAATTACTTGAAGGACCATTGAAACACCAGCTATGGCAAAATACACTCCAATAAACAAGGAAGGATTAAACGGGATGCTGCCTGATGTTTCATATGAAAGCCAATAGTCACTAGCCATATCAGAAGCTTGCCACACCAATGATAATCCAAATATGCCCACAATCCCCCACCAACCCCAAGCCTCCGTCAGGTATAGCTTGTACACACGCCAACTTACTTGGCCACTTTCTCTTTCCTCTTCTTGTATAATCTTGGAAGTGGCTGCTTCTATTTCTGGTGCAACGATCAGCTTCTCGCCCTTTCCGATGGATGTAGAGTGGAGAGAGGGGATTCTGATTACTGCAGCAGGCTGAGAATGTCTAGTCTTCTCCACTTGTCGACCCTGTTCCACCAGTTCCATTGAACTATCATGAGCAGCAACAAGAGCCGAAAAACCTGCACCTGCTTCTAGTAACTCATCATACTTTCCTGACTGTGCAATCATACCATCTTTCATGACCTGCTTATATTCACATGGTAAAAACATGAGTACACCGTTGTTTATGTTGGTTTGTTTCGTATAAAATTTGAAATTTTTCTCTTGCTGGACACTGGATAGTACAACAGTATGCTGAGAAGTAATCGTAAGAACTAACTTTTCATATAATTGTATACAAGAATGATATGAAGCTTAGCATAATAACACCAGAGCCAGCTTTAGACTGTGGACAGATACTTACAAAGTACACTAACTTTTTTCTTTTTTGTATAAAGAATGTGTAGATGCTTTTCTTAGATAATGCAAGAGCATAACTGCCTCCTGGCCTCTTGCTTTGGAAGAAACAAAACAAAAAACACTTCAATGGCTCCTATTTTCACCAGAAAGACGATAAACTTACGAATATGGTGTCGGCATTATGCAGGAAATCCACTTGGTGAGTTACAAGCAAGATGGTCTTCCCCTTGAGCATGCCCCTTAGACATTCCTGCAGCACAAATTAAGCTCACCCGTGTGATACCATTCAAAATATGTGGCATATAATAACAAAAGGTTCACTTTGATTAGTTGATATCAGTAGTAGTTATACCGAGAGAGTTACTTCAACCTTGTACATACAAATAGGGAGCTACTTCATTCATTTGTTCTTAGTTAGAACAGCATAGAAGAACAACCATCATATGCATTTCACAAATATTGCCCTAACTCTTGCTTATTATTTATTTAATTGTTACATATTAGAATAGTGATTGGTAAAATACAATGACGAAAGGAGAGTACCCCAGTATCATCAAATCAAATTCTTGGAAGAAGCAAAAAAGAATTTACCTTGAAGATATATGAGCCGGTGTGTGCATCTACAGCACTGAAGACATCATCAAGGAGATATATATCGCATTTTTGATAAACTGCTCTGGCAAGCTGAATGCGCTGTTTCTGTCCACCACTGAGATTGATTCCTCGCTCTCCTATTTCTGTCTGGTCACCGAATTCCATCATTTCCAAGTCTTTTTCCAGGCAGCAAGACCGTGTGACTTCTTTATATCTTTCAGGATCCATTGGCCGGCCGAATAAAATATTCTCTTGAATGGTCCCATTTTGGATCCAAGCTGTCTGTGCAACATATGCAGTACTACCACATACCCTAAGCTGTTAAGAAAAGAAGCACGAGGACATATAGAGAATAAGATAAATATGAAAAATCTGTAGCCTAATGCGTATCACTAGACGTTCCTTAATTTATGAAGCCAAGAAGGTATCATCTAATTCCTGGTGTGATTCAAGAATTCCTTATTGATACTTGAATAGCCATCCCTAGGAGTATCATAACTGTATTAAACCACTGTTTTCTACCGGGTGAGACTTCAGCCATTGCCCCCGATTTCACAAGAACTGACCTTGCACTCAATTTGCATCCAACTTTAAGTGGCAAAGACCTCAATTTGTGAACGTTGCATAAATAATTCTCAAAAAATAAGAAGAATGTTGCACGAGCAAATAGCATAGTATTTTGATCAACAAAGATGTCTATTTGTATAAGAAGTAACACTTTTACCTTGCCTGAAACCTTGTCCATCTCCCCCATAATACAGGACAGCAGCGACGACTTGCCAGACCCGACCGTTCCAACCACCGCTGCAAGCTCACCTCTTCTTACCTCCATATTAATCCCCTTCAACACTGTCTCTAACACGGGTGTTTCCTCCACAATAGTCTCATCCTCGTCCTCTTGTTCCGTTTCATTCTCCTTCTTGCCCCTCATGTCCCACGCTAACGTGCCATCATGCACCTCCACCACCACCCGGTCTGCTCCAATGCCAGAGTCAAGGACATGCTCCACCGTAGCATCATCGAGCTCTGCATCAAGCAGGTACCTGTCAAGCCTTCCAAGCGACACGGTGGCCTGCGTGATAGCCGCGATCGCCTCCGGAAAGCTCTGCATAGGTCCATCGAGCATTCGGAAGAAGGCGGTGGCCGTGAACACCTTGCCAGCATCCAGCTCTACACCTGTGAGCACGCATGTGCCGAAGACGAGCACGGTCATGACGAGCGGACCACTCCAGAGCACGACGGTGTTGGCACACATGAAGTACATGGACTTGGCGAGCCACCCGAGCTCGGCCTCCCTGAGGTGGCGAACCTTGGAGCCGAACGTCTCCTCCCACGCCTGCAGCTTGATGACGCGCATGTAGTTGAGCAGCTGGGTGATGGCCTTCATGCGCTCGTCGCGCTTGCCGAGGAACTTGGACTGGTACTCGAGGTTGCGGCGGTTCGCGAATGCCACGACGACGGTGACCACGGCGATGGCGGCGACGGCGGTGAGCACGGCGGGGCCGAGGTGCGCGTAGAGGAGGGCGAGCGCGACGGCGATCTGCAGCGGCATGAGCCAGAGGTTGTGGAGCTGGTACGTGACGCTGGACACCTCCTCGGCGTCCACCTCCATGTAGTTGACGATGGCGCCGGCGCCGTGCGCGCGGCGCGCGCCCGTGGAGAGCCGCAGCGACTTGCGGTACACGGCCGCGAGCAGGGCCGCCCGGACGCGCATCCCGAGCTTGTGGCCCTGGAACTCGTAGTGGTGCGACGCCAGCGTCTCGGCGGCCTTCCCGGCGAGCAGGACGGCCACGAGCCGCAGCCCCTCCGCCGCGCCCCCGCCGCGGCGCACGAAGTGCACGAAGCGGTCCAGCAGCGACGGGCCGATGTACATGACGGAGATGTGCGCCACGCCGAGCGCGGCGACGAGCAGGAGCTGCGGCCAGAAGGAGCGCAGCAGCGCGGCGGCCACCGGGTGGCCGGGCTTGGAGGAGCTGGAGCTGGGCCAGTTGGAGAGGAAGAGCGCGTACGCGGCCTCGGTAGTGTCGGCCGGCGCCACGGGCGGGACGTCCTTGTCGCTGAGCGTTGCTGTGGAGCCCTTGGTGATGAGCGGGCCGATCCAGCTGAAGGTCGCCAGCGAGAGCCACGACGCCGTCGCGTAAGCAGAAGAAGCGCCGCTCGGTTCTTCCTCGGCGGCGGCGGCGGACGCAGCGTCGTGGCCCAGACCCGTGGAGCCGTGGACCGCGAAGTAGAGCAGGGGCAGCGAGAGGACGAGCCCCGCGAACGCGACGGGGTCGTCGGGGAGTATGGGGACACCGAAGGCGTACCGAGCGGCGGCGGACCCGGAGAAGAGCGCGGAGATGGCCGAGGTGGCGAGCCAGAAGAGGCGGAGGTGCTTCGGGTGGGAGCGCGACGCTGACGCCGCCTTCTCGGCCGCGACGGTCCCCGCGGCCGCGAGGTGCGCGAGGAGGTGCGCGGCGAGGAAGGCACACTGGACGGCGCGCAATGACGCGTCCCGCGGGGAGAGGCGCAGGGCCGCGAGCGCGAGCAGGAGGAGCGAACCGGCCGCGAGCGCCGTGGAGGCCGCGAGCGCGAGGCTGTGCCGGAAGCTCCTCGTCCCGCGTCGGTGCGGCGGCGCTGGCTTGGCGAGGAGGGGCTCGTGGTCGTCGTGGGAGGATCGGGGGAGGAGGAGGCGGGCGCGGAGGGAGAGGGCGAGCGCGGCGAGGAGGAAGAGGACGTCGACGGTGGCGAGGAGCGCGCGCTGTGGGCAGGGCGAGAGGAGGAGGAAGGCGAGGCGGTCGGGGAGGGACGGGTGCGGCGGCGGGACGCAAGCCGTGGTGGCGAGCCACCATGGGACGGAGGATCCACTGAGCATGGCGGCGGTGGTCGGCGTGGGTTGGCAGGGTGCGGAGCGGAGGGCGCCGCCTTGTGTCACATTAGTTGCGCGTCCTGTCGGGGTTTTCTGGTGTCAGTTGTGGTGGTAAAGTCTTTATTCTTTTTTGAACAAGCATCGGGGTAGATGACACGTACCGGCGTCCAGCAAAAGACGACAGCGGGAAATGGTTCCGTGGAATGGAGGGAGCAGCCGAGCACGGGCCGTCGTTGATTCCCGGGCGGTCGGAAGAATCGCATTCATTTTCTATAGTGCTTTCCTTCGTGGGTCTTTTTCTAGTCCCTCCCTAAACAAAAACAGTGCAAAATTTATTTGAATACAGATATATCTGTAAAGTGTCTATATATATCTATATATTTAGATAAATTTTGATATGCTTTTATAAAATTTGATTAAAAAAGCGGAAAAGTGTTCATATAATTATAGGTATATATATTTTATTTTATCATAAATAAATAAAGTTTAGCTAAATAATTATAGGTTTTAGCAAAAGGCCATAGGGGTGCAATGTAGTTGTTTTTTGCGTGGGTTATTTTTTTATATCCATTTAACAGTTATAGTAAACTTAAAAATCGGTGAAGTGAGAATTACTGAGTCCACCGGAATGTAGGTACAAACATAAGCGGTATGTTTTTTTGTGAGAGCTCTCCAAATTATTTCTTATCGCTGCGATTGCAGAAGGGTAGGGGAACGTGTCACGTGAAAACAGGCCACATTCTGCAAATCTGAAAATCACGATCGGAGCCATTAGATCATGTACTGACCGGTTAGATTTTCGACACCTATCGGTCTATCCCACCTTCGTATATCATCCCCTTCCCATTCTCCAATCCCCTAGAAACCCACAACTCTCTATCACTACCAAAAAGCTACACACATCACTTCTCTCCCTAATCCTCCCCTAGCAGACTCCGCTCGAATTGGAAGAAGGTAGGAGGCGATGGAGGATGTCACAGATGCATGGAGGTGGCGAGGCACATGTAAGCAATGATGTTCTTCTTCATATATGTGTCTCCTACAACGATCACCTCCTGTTCTGGCTGCCACGATGCTCTTCGTCATGGGCTCGTTTGGTAGCCTGCATTCAATTCCTAGCTCACTGCGCCAGCGAGATGGGCTCACCTGCGCATCGCGAACGGGCAGTGGGCCATGAAAGCCGGATCGTTCGTAGCCTGTGAGGCCTTTTGCGCACTGGAGAAGGAACCCAGGTCCCATCGTTTGGTTGCCCGTTTACAGTACTTCCTTCCCTGCTCGTGCAACCCACTGCCTGTTTGGTTGCAGATAGCTCAGTGCTATGGTAACCCCTTCACTTAGAGTGGTGAGGTTACCCATTACTGAATAACATCACACATCAGAACCAGTTCATCACAAAAGGTGCTGGTAATACACATCAACTACTTAGTGGGCGATGCATCACGAGCGAAGCAACTACTTCGTGATGCATCACAGGTTCATCACACGAGGGGTTAGTATATACCACCTCGAACAAGTTTATCATTACAAACCGGGGATCAGGTTGTAGCAAGTCCTAGCTAATGGAGGGATACAAGATCACCTCCCAAAATTAGCACATCATGACGAAGGAAGCAGAAGCACTAAGCAGGAAACTGATTGCAGAGTCAGGTCCTAAGCCAGGTCCTCCTCTGTGGTGGCTGCAGCTTGCGCTAGACGGCATACTCTGCTTCATTGTCTGCAATGAAGTCGATAGCCCTGACCAGCAAAGTTAGGCTGGAACAACTGCGCCTTGCACACAAACCAGGGGGTGAAGATTGTCTTCATCTGAGCGTAGTTCGTGATCGGGGTGCCGACATACCGACGGTGCTTCGGGTAGCGCTGCAATCCACAAGGAACATCTGTTAGTCCGGAGGACATTCTGAAAGTATAGAGATGGTAAACCTAGAGGGGGGGTGAATAGGTTTCTATAGATTTTAATTCTTTCTTTGCAATATTAGGCTTTGCGGAATATAAAGGTGAGCCTAATGCAAACTAGGTGAAGCAACCTATATGAGGATACAACTAACTCGAGCACGAAGGCTCTCACGAGCGATTAACTCACAAGTAAGGAGTTCGGTTAGAGATAACCGATAGCACGCGGAGACGAGGATGTATTCCCGTGTTCCCTTGCTTTGCAACAAGGTACATCACGTTTGGAGGAGTGGAGGTCCCACGAAGGATTCCCCGCACCACGAAGGCTCACCCTATTCTCCGGAGCCTATCCCACGAAGGAATAGCTCACTCACTTGTGGTAGACTTTGAGGTAGCCTCCAAACCTTCACAATCTTGCCGGAGCAAATCCACGGCCGGATGCTTCCGGACTCCTCTTGCCCACTTAGGGTTTCCAAGGAACCCTAGGAAGCAAGCTTCTCGATGAATACAAGGGGGAATGAGATTTGGCTTGGTAGAACGGTAGATCGGGTCCTCCTCTAACGATTCCCGGAGGGATTTGAGTTTGGGTGGAGGAGGAGGAGATCCGAGGCTTTTGGTGTTTCTAGCAATGGAGTAAGAGAGAGAGAGCTCAAGAACGGCTTGTAGTGTAGTGCCTAGCAGTTCAGAGGTAGGAGAAGGCCTATTTATAGTGTTCTTCGAAATATGGCCGTTGGTCACTTGCCACCTCAGCTTTTCTCTCGACAAACCCGGTTGACCGGACCACAGACCGGACTGCCCGGTGGTGAGGCCGGTCGGACCGGACCGGCGACCGGATTCCCTTTGCGTCGTCCTGGAGCTCCTCCGGTTGGCGACCGGTCGATCGGGCCGCACGCCGGACCCGCCGGTCGGTAGGCCGGCTGACCGGTCGGCAACCGGATTTGTTAGGTCCTCGTTTGGAGCCCGGTTGACGACCGGTCGACCGGGCCGTGCGCCGGACTCGCCCCGGTTGGCGACCGGTTGACCGGGCAGCACGCCGGACTGGCCGGTTGGTGGCCCGGTTGGACCGGACGGCAGACCGGATTTCTGCTGTAGACCCCTTTTCGATTGTTGTTGAAGTGGGGGGTCTCCTTTAGCCTTCTTGTTCCTTTGATACACCATTTATGCCTCTTTGCCTAATACACGAGATTATCCTTATAAACACATTAGGCCAAGTACTCTAGCACGGTGTCATTGTTACCAAAATAATGGATAAGGGTAAAATACCCTTACAATCTCCCCCTTTTTGGTATACGATGACAAACCGAGCTAGAGTCACATATAGATATTATGATAAGCTCTAAACCTTGATTCCATATAAGATATTACGACAGCTCCCCCATAATGTGTGCACTTGGAAAATTTGCGTTTGAATGCAAAGTGCACCATTTGTGGAACATGAGAAGCTCCCCCAATATCTTTAGGAAACAAGCATGGTATGGAGATGTGCATATCAAGATATATAAGCATAGCACACATAATCATCCTAACATAGAGTAGCACACATAATAGTCGTCCATACACATCCATACACGAATTATTCGAAGTAGCAAATGGTTCTTGAGAAATCAAAGCAAATAAGCACAAGCCATATAAAATCCAAATAAAGCAACACCCATGGCTTGTGACTCAAAGAACCCCGTGGTCCTAGAGACTCTACTCTCTTCTCCCCCTTTGGTATCGGAACACCAAAAAGGCGAAGAAAAGAGGAGAGATGCTACCGCACCCATCAATAGAACTCATGCCCAGAGGAGTAGGAGCTCTCGCCATCATCGCGTGCAGCCTCATCACCTTCATCCTCATCACCATCATCAGCAGTAGGAGTAGGAGCACGAGCAGTCCTAGGAGGAAGGCCACCATGAGCATACATGGAGAAGTCAAAGTTCTGGATCATCTCATCGGTAAGGAGAGGCATCTCCCACTGAGGTGCAACCACAGGCTCCATCTCTGGTCCAGAAGGTGGGACAGGAGCATTCCGTGAGGCCATGAACTCATTCTGTCGCCTCCTTGTTTCCTGGTTCACAGCAAGGCTCTGATGTGCAACATCATTGGTGTTCTTGCACATTTGCCACATGCTAGAGAAGAAGCGAGCGACACCGTGCTTGGGGCGCCGAGAGTAGCTGGAGCTAGCATCATGATCATGGTGTTCCTTGGAACGGCGCTCAGTGGAGGGCATCATGGAGGGAACATCCGGACGAGTGGCCTCCTGAATGGGGATCCTGAATGGGTCCATGATGACCCTTTCACCTAGTGTGTTGAGAGGAGCAGGTACAATGTAGTTGATGAGCCGCTGAACATACTGAGCATAGTTGGGCGTCATGCGACCCATAACAGACCGCTTCAGTTCACAGTGAATGAGATCACAGCCATCAATCTTCCTTACCCTGTCAGGATGGCAATAGTACATAAGATTGAGGTGATAGTTCCTGACTTCACTGGTGTCGCCAGACTTGCTGATGAGACTCTCACGGAACATCTTGGCAAGAACAAGATATGAGTAGTACATCCCAGAGATAGTGGGAGGCCCGGGTGTAGGGTTCAGAGGATAGCAAAAGGAGATGTCACCCTTAGCAAGCTTAGACCGAGAATGAATCTTGTACCCTGGAGCATTGTCACCACCACAACCCATGGCTGCACGGAACTGAGAGTAGGTGCATGAGTACTTCTCCTTGCCAGTCATCCAAGTGATAGTGCGATCTTCATCATCATGGAAGAATACGGTGCAATGGAATTGACGAACAAGAAGAGGACAATAGATGTTGTCAGCTTGTTCCTCATCGGGCTTTAGGCACACAAGATCATATAGTCCCAAACCCTTCAAAGTTTCAACCACAAAGCGGTACTTTGTGGCTTCATGCAAGGCAAGCTCGTCTGGGTTGATGGCCTTGGGTGTCACAACAGCGCCATTCTTCATACACTCGCGAGTGTCATAGAAACCTTCCCATATGGCTGCTTGAGTCTTGGTCCAGAAGGACTGGTCCCCACCAAGGTAAGTCTGTTGCTCATAGCGATACGGATTCACCGTCCTTAGTTCCTGCCAATCAACACGGTTTGCCTCCGCAATATTGAATTGTGGCACTATTTCATCATCCTCTTGGGCGGCATGCTTGTCCTTCCTCTTACCACCAACTAGCTTGGTTCTTCCCCCAGATGCGCTGCCAGTGTCATGAGTCTGAGGTACTTTAGGCATGCGGCTGCTAGAACGACGGGGTGGATCCACCGTAGGCCTTCCCCTCTTGGGAGGAGCACCACGTCCTTCACCACTCCAACTATCTGTGAATGAGAAAATAGAGCGAGGATAGCAGTGGGGTAAGTGTACATGTCATCAATAAGAGGGAAGCCAAAACGCATAGCATATACTCAAGTGTATTGATGAGATTGTGCGAAAAACTGGGCGATCCGGCGCACAGTCCGGTCCAACCGGGCGGCAGACCGGACGAGCCGGTTGCCAATCCGGTTGACCGGGCGGCACGCCGGACCGGCCGGTTGAGAGGCCGGTTGACCGGGCTGGTGACCGGATCTGTCGACTTGTGAGGTGTTGCCCAGATTTTCCACCACAAAATCATGCATAAACTCATAAACTTGAATATAGACTATAGCAATAGAGTGGAGTATGTGCATTGTGTTGTGAGACACTCTAAAGGCATGAGGACTGACAAACCCTAACCCTAACCCTAAAATTTCCTCAAATCTTGTCAAGAAATTGCAATGTGTGAAGAGGACAAGAGAATAGGGGGAAAGGGAGAGCACATTACCCGAAGACATGGTCCTCCTTGATCAAGAGAACAAGAAGAACACTAGGGAGGGCTTGAAACCCAAAAACTCCAAAATTTCCCAAAAAGCTTGAGAGGGACCTGATACGTCCAAAACGTATCTACTTTCCCGAACACTTTTGCCATTGTTTTGCCTCTAATTTGTGTATTTTGGATGCAACTAACACGGACTAACGCTGTTTTCG
>NC_061514.1:290862664-290875495 GCF_022539505.1 Lolium rigidum
ACACATATATACATTCAGATCTATGCAGGAACTCATTGATGATTCGTACCTGGATGTACTCGTCCGCCGTCCCTTCATCACCGCCGTAGAAGCAGCAACCATCTTCGCTCCAGTCCAGAATGCGATCGGATTTGATCTTCATAAAGACGCTCCACTTCGTCCTCCAGTTTCTGATGTGGTTGTAGAGCTGAAGAGTGGTGACATGTACGCCGGCAAATGCAAGAACATCCGCGGCTATCTTCTTCATCTACTGCTCCTTGAATCCCATGTTGAAGCAGACGCCGCTACGGACGAGCTGAACCAACTGGTTCAGCACAAAATCTAATAGCTCAGGTTTCCAAACCATGGCTGGTTTGCTTGCAATCAGACATGGCTGAGCATTCACAGTAGGCACAGACATTTCAGGGGAGCCCAAAGTTATGATCGCCTACATGACAAACATTAGCAGATCAAAGAACTACCACTACCACATAGACATCCTTAAGCACTAGTAGATCAATGAACTATCACCACTACCAGTACCACATTCACATCCACATCCTTAAGCAGTACCAAATCAATGAACTACCACTACCACATCAATAAACAGCTAGATAAGTAAGAGCGGCCTTACAGTCAAAGGAGCCACATGCAGCACCGAGGTCGGGGAAGCAGGGGCCCCTGGCGAAGATGCAGGCAGCACCACTGTCCCAGTGGAAGAGTCAACGACAACGACGGTAGAGTCAGATGCAACCTGGACAACCTCCACAACCTCCACCGGTGAAGAAGGAATGTCCTACAATGGATTCGTTCAGACCCCGCTTGTGTACCAAAAGATCTAGATCTAAGGCTAGGGTTTGCATAAGCTTACCACAACCGAAGTCATCGACGCAGACGAAGAAGACGACCATCCTCCGTGGCTAGTAGCCGCCGCCATAGCCGCCGCAAGCCTCGGTGACCGTGCGGGTGAGGTATAGCCGGCCATGTCGCTAGATCGGGAACGGTGGATGAGCTCGAAGTGGAGGGAAATGGGGGATTTGGATTTGCCGGTGAGAGATCCGCCCCTATATACGGTGGCGAAAATTCAAGCGCGGTGACCGAATTCATCCCGCCGAGATTTCGTCGTCCCGCGTGAGCTCCCGCCATCCCCCGCGGTGGCTTTGCGAGGACGCCGTGTTCTCCACTTCTGCGAAAACGGGGGCGGCTCGGTAGAAACGGCTGAACCGGGCGTTCCTCCAGGGCCTAACCCGAGGGTGCTTTGAGAAGCGGTTCGTGCAAGAACGCGGCCTCGGCCAGGTAACCAAACGGACCAAAAAAGCTGGGCCGATGCGAGCCAAAGGTATGCAGACTACCAAATGTGCTCCATGTGATCCGTTCGTTGGGAAACCAAACTCCGTGGGTCTAGCCAAATCCAAACTGCTTAAGCTTGGACTACCTTCCTTTGACCCAGGGATGTTCACGGATTCATCTGAATATACAAAGCTAACAATGTCAAGGAAACACGAAAATTTTCCAGTAATTTTCCTTGCACATGACTTGAGTAGATGGTATATGTAGATATTTTTCGGTGATGCATATCTAAGCTTTAGAGAAATATTGCTGAAAAGTTTGGATCCAAAAACCTCTATCTATGTTGACTGCCGAGTTCTTACGGAAATATGGATCCATCAATGTGAGATGTGAAGGTAAAGGACGGAAACAATATGAGGTAGGCTGGCGGATTCTAAGAAAATGATGCGAAGACTAAAAAATAGTCATGAGACATTACTGCTATATATGATTCTAACACGATCCCTTAGAACAATAAAAATATAAACATGTTTGATTATAAGTAGAACCTACCAACATACCGAATTGTCATCTCAATGGTTTTATTAATCCTCTATAATTCTATCAATCAAGAATTCTGAATATTCCTCGATCGATGCGTAACTCAGTCTTGATAATCTGTGTCGCCGGGAAATACATTTTAGTTCTTATCATCGCCACTGGTAAAAGCAAATCTAATTCAATGAGCTGATTATGTTGCTAGAGGAAACATGACCCCGTGTCTTTCAAATATCAACAAAAAACCGTTAAATCCACCAATTCTCCTTGTATGAATAACAAATAGCTTAATTTAATCTTGTATGTAGTAAGGTTTATTGTAATTCTATGTAAGTCAAGCAATCTTATTCAAATGAGTCCATATTTTTTATACCTAGATTTTTTCGGTTTGAAATCAGTTTTGCGCAGTTCAGTAAAACAAGTATAATTTTTTCATACGAAGTCCGTTTTTGATGTATGACCACTCAAATTGTTCAAAACAACATGTGCATCTAAATACATTTACCAAAAATCAAGATAGGATGGCTGCCTTGCCTTGCCCAAAGGGGAGATTCACCCCTGGATACATAGTGACAGGGGGTTACATCCATTGGTACATGATGCAATGGCTGACGAGAGAAATTTTCAGATTTTCAGAACTTATGTCATTTGCACCTCATACACCCCCATAGGGAGAGAATCCACCACATTGCTCTGCTCAAGAAGAGAATGGAGAAATGGTGATTAGGCTAAGGTTACATACTTACGTGGGTCAATCAATTCTCGGGTTGATTACTTATACGGGGCAACGGCTACATAAGAGCAATTCCAATAGTGTAGCCAGCTGCTGGCTATAAGCCAAGTGCCATGTCATCTATAGCTAACTTAGAGTCAACATATACAATAGTGAGCTATAAAAATGTAGTACTTAATCAATGTGTGGCCCACCTTTCACTCTCACAAAGTGCCTAGGAGCACGTGCTAGAGCTGGCTCTTGCATAAGAGCCCACTCTCCTTCTCTCTCCTCCTCTCTCTCCTCCAACTAAGCAATAATATACTATTTTAATTCTTATAGCCAGCTGACTAGGACTTATTGTACTTGCTCTAAGACCATTGGCGCTTGGCGGGCCTAAATTTTTCATAATGGGTATTAAAAATTAAAAATAAAAGAGGAACACAACTCGACTTAGTGAATGTACTAGTATTCAATCCCAGGAGCAGCTGCTGCCGTGAACCTGTTCTAACTAACAACACCGACGTGAGCTCATGTGTCGATATACATGGTACTTTATAAAAAAAAACCTCAATTTATAAATAGATGTCTAAGTTTTGTCTAAATCTAGATGTATATAGACACTAAAAAGCATCTAGACACATTTAAATTTGAATAAATCTCAGACATCTATTAGACAGAGGGAATAGAATTGATAACTCTACCACCGGGTTGAATAGCTGAATACCCATAATACCATGTGTGCTCGCCAATGCATAAGACGGTGTTATGGCGAAATAAAAATAAGCTCATAGCGACGGGGCAAATTTCCTAGTTATCTTCAAAATACATGTGGTAATCTGATAACTAGCCTAGCCGAGATGTTGTTCCTTTGACCCGTGGAGCACTTATATGAGAGCATATGCAGTGGTACATTTATTCTGTAATCGCGGAATGCCTGTTGGCTGTTGCGTGTAGCTTCCGAATCAAGAACTAAACGATAAATTGTCCGCTGGCCCTCTATCTGATGTGCAGATGTCTCTGCGTCGTGCATTCATGTCTCATATCTGAATTTACCAAACACTAGCAGTGCAGGCCAACCATTGCTGGGACTGATACGTCAATGCGACCCATCTACATCCTGGGCAGCATTTACATCTAACATGGACCGTGCAGGCAGCCGCACTGAGCGAACAGGTCCACTGGTAGTATAACTTTCTGTATTATTCATTTATTCCCCGTATTCACACGGTACATCGAACTAAAAGCTATGTATTTCGATGATGTCCATATAACTTGTGCATCTCAATGCTCAAATTCATGGTTGTGAGGTCGACCTCTTCTAGGGGTCACCCAAAGTCTGGGTCGGTTATTACAGCCAATGTAGAAGGATATTGTTTGTTAATTATAATATCTTGTAATTTAGAAAGATGGAGTACACAATAAGTGTTTACTTATAATTCGTTCTCTCTAGCTACTACACTTATAACTTATAAGGATATTTTAAGCATGGGAAATAGGACAACAAAACGCATGCCCAAGATTCAATGTACTCCGTCTGCCCAGGTGTATTACATCACGAAAAGCATCCGTGTACAAATAGATCAGGGGAGATATTGCGGGACAAATAAATTTTGTGAGTGGGACTAATAAACTAATATACATCCAAAATTTTACTTCACGAAAAGTCATCCGTCTATAGTAGATGATGTATTTTACATCATCGCGTGCTGCCACATCAGGTGATGTAACATACACCACATATGCACCAAATCCCTCTTCTTCGACAGTTCAATCTTCAAATCCAGTAACTCGAACTTCAAATTCAACAACTACAAGTACCAATTCCTATTAAACTTCAATTTCAACATTGGGATTCCTATTACTACCAAGTACCAAGTCATTGGAGGCTAAAATTGATTCGAGCCTTTCCGATTGGTTCGATGCAACGGGATTTCTCCTCGATTCACGGTCAAGTGAGGATGGGCTGTCACCATGGTGGCCGTTGCGCCTCATCCTTGACCCGTCACGTTCCTCCCCTCATTTTCATCGCCCCCACCTCTCGCGACCACGTCCCCCGCCACCGGCCAATTCAACTCGGTGCTAAGCTCGACCCCCTCCATGGAGCCACCACCACCCTTCTCCACCCTGCCGGCCCGCTCTACCTCACCGGTCACCCTCCGCAAGAAAAATGGCGCGACAAGCTCTGTTGCTGCACACCTCCGAGATGATGAGCCAGCGCAAGGGAGTGTCGTTGACGCAACGTAATCTGGCAGCGTCCGTGTAGAACATCCGTGCCGTGTACCTGTTCGTGGAGACGGATGCGCTGGTGGTCACGCTGCCGTTGTTCCACGTGCACAGGATGATGTGCGCGGTGTTGTCCTCAGTGGCATTCGACGCTGACGTGACCGGGTATCTCCCTCATCGTGACGGCACGTGTGGGAGGCGATGAGGACGAGGGCGCGCATCACAACAGCACTGGGGTGATTTCACGAATTTTAATCGACGGCGATGGTCATCAAAGAGATCAAGTGAAGCGACGGTCAGGCGCTGAAACTTCACGGCCTAAAAATTCAGCATGGCACGTCATATTGTAGGATACAACGTGGTGATGTATATTCCGGTCACTTGGCCAAAAATATACACGACGGTGTAAATTTTTTACATCACCAAATAGATCAATGTCGTCTGGTGAAGAGGCATTTTGAGTCAAATATGTTTTATTACAAGTCGATTTTATATCATCTGTTAGCTATACTCTCTCCGATTCAAGGAATAAGACACACTTATTTTACGTGCTTTTTGATATATAATGATTGTTTGTATGAAATTAGCATCATTAGAAAGTTCTTTTGAATACGAATCCAGTAATACTATTTTCATATACTATAATCAAGATTTTGTCGTACGTAGGACTACGAATCGTACGTAGTATTTGCGTGGGCCTCGCTCGTATGCAAGAAATAGGTTTAGGAATAGGGCTAGCGAAGGAAGGGACCAAGGAAGGAATTCGTAGCCTAGAACCTTAAGCCGGAGCTCATAACCTCGTATACGAATGCAAAGATTCCAGCTATTGAAGCCTATCCCATCTAATAAGTATAGGAAAAAGGACTACTTCTCGAAAGAGATAGGCAGTCATGTTTCAGCATATGTTGTATTTTCAAACAAAAGAAAAGAGCAAGTTCCCACAGGCGAAGAGCTGCTTCGGAGAAATATTTATCTTCTTTTACTCCCTTTACGCTCTTCGGGGCTGCTAACAACGAGCTAATACAAAGGAACGACACGGCTCCTACACCGCTTAACTCCAATAATAGAACTTGGTCCCACATCCCTTGCATTTGATAATGAAACAATCATAATTTGTTGAATTTAAATATGTTCAATCTCATTTCTTGACAATTCCCTTATATCCTTTGAGTCCGACTAAGCAGCATACTAGTGGTTGTAATTAATATTACTTTCTTCCTGCCAGGCTTACTGGGCACTTCGTACCATCAAAGTAAAAGTGAGGTGTTGGGTAACATCCCGCCCACGCTATCTCCAACAGCAAAGATCTTAAGGGAAAGACTGAGTTCCAATTCATGAGTTAAGGAATACTATTGGAAAGATTGAGCATTGGGTTCATTTTGTTATTGACCATCCCTGGCACAACACATATCTTTTAGTATACGTCTTTTTGAGTTGCTTAAAGATTTCAGATATTGCTTTTTCTGTTATAGGAAGTGTGGCGTTCCCCTTTGGGGTGTTTGTAAGTGGCGTCACCCGATAGTTGCTCAACTTTTATGATTAAAGTTCATCTTAAAATACGTGTGCGCCTTATTCCATATGAGTAGTTATATCCACGCGAAGAAGCCATTTGAGCCTAGGAAAATACATGAATGCGCTCATGTGATATCCCTTCCTATATCCCACCTTTCATCTAGCTTGTGATCTACGCTGTAGTATATTTATATATTGTGGGTATTTCACATGTATCCTCACCGTATGCTACGCTGCTACACGGGCCAGCGTGGCGTTCACCCAGTTGCAATTAATGCGAATACAAGGTTCATTAAAACCGCATATGCATGTCAGATTTCCGTCCCAATAACCAGAAGTTATTAGCACCGACCAGTACAACGAATCATCCTTTATAGTTCGAGCTAATTTTTTTTGGCATGGAGTAATTAATTTCAGTGCCTCACATGAAAAACATCAATGATCTGCATGCAATATCATGTAACCACGCAGAGGTCATTGATCTGCATGCAATGTTATGGCCTTTTAGTACCAGGCTTATTTTTTTCTCTAAATGTTTAACTAAGTAAATTTTGACTAAGTTTTTAGAAAAAATAGTTAACATGTATAATCCAAACTCAACACCGTTAGAATCATCATTAATTAATTTTTATATAATATCTATACAATATCATGTTTCTTGATAGGATTTTTGAAAAGTTTGATCAAACTTTAGTAAGTTTGACTTTTTCAAAAATAATAATATAGACCTTATTCGATGAAACATAGGTAGTAATACTCCTTCTGCCATTTAGATCGATAAGGCAAACACGTATTTTAAGGTGACTTTTGACCGAATAAATTGTATAACAATATCTCAATTATACCGTACATAACTAATAATGTTAGTATCATATTGAAAAATACTTTCTAATGATACTAATTTTATATTAAATATTTTTATATACATAGATTAATTTCTAGTTAAAGATAAACATGTAAAACAAGAACTTCGTATTCACTGAAATGGAGGGATTAATATTCATTTTCCCTTGCTTTATGACCAATCACAAAGTGCCACAATGCGGTCTAGATTCCAAGAACATCTAGCGCTCGGTTCCAAACGTACGCGTTCATTTATCCTACCAATTTGGTGCCAAGATTTCCCTCAATCACAAAGACAAGGAAGAGTTAGTACTACCTCTGTTTCGATGAATAAGACCCATATGCATTCCAAGACGAATTTTGATCAAAAAAGTTGAGGCACAAAATTGTGGCGACCCTTGAGGTCGGAGCTAGACAAACTCAGATTCACATCTACCATAAGCCTAACCTAGATCACTACGGCCTACAGGGTGAGAATCGTTAACACAACAGTGACTCTACGACTGAAAGCAAATATATTACACCTCTTTAACAGAGTTAAGATCCAAATTATTACACGCAGAGGTCACTAACCACATTACAACAAGCAACGGAAAGCAAATTATGTTGTTCTAAATAACAAGACCGCAAAGGGTCTAAAAGGCCATAACATAAGGCGACGTCCCAGCCCATAAGTCTCAGGCTGCCGCCTGGGAATACCGACATCAACATAGAAACCACCATAATAAAACAGAGGACTTGGAAGCACCTGAGCCCAGGAACCAGACGTAAAGAACAAGTAAAATCCCATCAAGTAGCCGACATTGACATAAGCTTATCTTTGTATTTGTAACCGACCAGGATTGGATTCTAACACCCAACCTCGCATATAAAGGCTGGGAGGAGCCAACGAGGAGGGGACCCCGGATTGACTCTGACTTTGTGTTTTCCATCAATAACATCTGACTCCCTTGTTTGTCTTATAAGCCGACAAAATCACCAGTGCACCTCTTTCCCTGAAACCGAAGTCCATTACCATGGACATTGCCGAGGTCACCCATCATCAATTGGCGCCGCCATCGGTGGGAAATCTGGGTGCTAGAGTCATGAGTTGGACGGCTCATTCTTCACCAAGTAACAACTCGACGACCGTCGGATGCACCAGACTCGTTATACAAATATCCCCATGGCAAAAAAATATCTATTAAGCTAATGAATTATTTATTCACAAAAACTCCGGGTTTGTCTTGCAAATGAATGAATCAAGGTTTGAAGACTCAACCCGAGTCTACGACTGGAGTGGAGCCTCGGGGATACTAACATGGGGATGCATTATCGGGTACGCGTGATTAGCGTCCTTGGTATGGATTCAGGAAGGAGCCCATGAAGCCCATAATAAAACAGAGGACTTGGAAGCACCTGAAGCCGAGGAACCAGACGTAAAGAATAAGTAAAAGCCCATCAAGTAGCCGACATTGACATAAGCTTATCTTTGTATATGTAACCAATCTGGATTGGATTCTGAGACCCAGCCTCACATATAAAGGCTGGGAGGATCCAACGGGGAGGGGACCCCAGATTGACTTGTGGCATGCTCGTCATAACCCTAGATCGATTCTAGTAACCCGGCGACTTTCCATCAATAACATCATACTCTCTTGTTTGTATGATAAGCTGACGAAATCACCAGCGCGCCTCTTTCCTTAAAACCCAAGTCCATCACCATGGGCATTACCGAGGTCACACCCCTGGTCAATGGTAAAATGCAACACATCTGTACTATATGTCAAATATTACTAAAACATATGTTTATATTACACTAGACACAATATTACAACCGAAAGTCGGAAAAATAAAGAAGGCTTGCATGAGGGTTCCATGTCGTGCGCTACTGCTTAGCGTAGTGGGATCTTCCGGCAAACAATTTAGCACATCCAATTCCTATCAACAACCCTAGTCACATTCTTCTAAGCTTGCTGCATGACACGCCACTTGAGGGGGTCTGAAAATCTAGTTTTTTTTTCTAGGAAGAGGTAGGTATTGTTAGAGTTGTAATAGCTTTTGGTATGTAATACGTTATGTATACGGAGTACTACTCCGATACAACTAGGAATTTGTATAGCCATCGTGAGGGCTTTTCTCACGTAATAAAAGCACACAATCGATGCCCTGAGAGGTATCAAACTATCAATCATTCAGCCTAAATTATTATAGGTATAGCTTTTAAGGGAGTGATGTTTTGGCACATGAGAGCGTATGCTCCCTTTATTTTAAAATGCATGTTAGACATATTTTGAAATGTCAAAAATTTTGAAACAAAAATGTTGCATGTACATCTTCATGTGCTACGTGCTCACAAAGTCGTTTCATGATAAATCGACGTGTGGTGTAGCGTGTGTAAAAATACAAAATTCAGTGCTAAAATAAAAACTTGTCACAAGATAAATTTTCTCTTTTTCACGTAGACTACAAAAAGTATCATTTTTTCGTGAAACTTGACGAACACACATATATTATGGAGATGTACATGTAAAAGTTTTTGTTAAATTTTTTTAACACTTGGAAATATGCTTTTATGGTAGAGGGATCATACGAACCCGGGAGCTGAATTGAGTTTCTGTAGCTTTTAACACATTTTAGCTTCATGTAGCGGGGTAGCACGGGGATCTTGCTGAATCATCTCCTTGGAATCAATAAAAAATACCAATGTATATGTATATAAAAATAAAAATATATAATGAGGAACACCGGCTAATAACACCGAAGTGACCTTTTAATCAACATCTCCACTTTAGATAATGATAATTAAAGTCTCACATACATGTCTTTTAATAGATAAATTCTCCACAGGTTTGTGGAAAACAGGGCTTAGTTTTCTACCGGTGGGACAGAGCCCACATAGGTCATTATTGTTGTTGTGTGTTGTTGTTGTTGTTGTTGTTGTTGTGTGTTGTTGTTGTTGTTGTTGTTGTTGTTGTTGTTATTGTTGTTGTTGTTGTTGTTGGTGGTGGTGCTGTTGTTGCTGCTGTTGTTGCTGCTGTTGTTGCTGCTGTTGTTGCTGCTGTTGTTGCTGCTGTTGTTGCTGCTGTTGTTGTTGTTGACCGAAGGTCGCCGGGCCGCAACATATCATTGCACGACTCAACCGAAGGAGGTTCGAGCCTCCCCACCCGAGCTTCCGCGAGGGCGCCGCAACCATAGCAAGGGCCAAGCCGTCATTCTCCGTTGCTTGGCTTAGCCCATCAACAACTTCATGCGGCAGCATGGGTGGAATGAAACTTTATCAGAATGTACAACAAAACATTTAGAATTAACTTGATTTTTTTTCAAATTTATCTACACACTTTGAAATTTCTAGATACAATCATACAAATTTAGGTCAATTTGATATGTCGAATTAGAACGAAATGCTCAGGATGCTGAGCCTTGGTGACTTTGCTTCAAAGTGTCACCGAAGCTGAGTCCGATCGACCAAGCTGCCTTCCGATTCACTCCCTCATTTATGCTGATGAATTGCTGGTTTGTGGGAAGGAAAATGTTCAGGAAGGTTTGACTATCTCTAATATTTTAAATGAATTTTATCAAGCCTCGGATCCAATACCAAACTGGAATAATTCTACTATTCTATTTAGCAAAAATGTAACTATGCATATGCAGCAAGACATCAAGCAAATCTTTCAGGTCCCGCACTTGGATAGTAACACCATCCATCTTGGACACCCCCTTATTCTTCCAACAAAGGACAAATCTGTGGCATATAACTTTTTTATGATAAATTCAAACACAAATTAACAGCGTATAAAGCAAACAGGCTCTCACATGCAGCTAGGCTTACGCTTATTAAATCTATCTTTTCCTCTATACCTGTCTATTATTTTTTTCGAGAATACCCACTGGCAGGTGTATTGATCGCATAGAATAAAAAGCCAGGAGGCTCACACCACATCGTTCGTGTTGTCAACAGGGGTGACAGCTCCCCGAGCAAAGCCTAATCTCCATCCCTCCACGAGAAAGGAAAGGGGTCGGGAAAACCGAAAGACTCGGAGCGGAACAACCTAGCTAGACGCCAACTGATGTCTACGGGTGCTTCTATTCTTGTAGACAGTGTTGGGCCTCCAAGAGCAGATGTTTGTAGAACAGCAGCAAGTTTCCCTTAAGTGGATCACCCAAGGTTTATCGAACTCAGGGAGGAAGAGGTCAAAGATATCCCTCTCATGCAACCCTGCAACCACAAAGCAAGAAGTCTCTTGTGTCCCCAACACACCTAATAGGTGCACTAGTTCGGCGAAGAGATAGTGAAATACAGGTGGTATGAATGAATATGAGCGGTAGTAACGGCGCCGTGAAAAGTGCTTGCTTGGTGTGCGGTTGATGGTAGTAATATTGCGGGAAGTAAACAAGCGGTAAAACGAGTAAACAACCAGCGATAGCGATATTTAGGAACAAGGCCTAGGGATCATACTTTCACTAGTGGACACTCTCAACATTGATCACATAACAGAATAAATAGATAGATGCTAGACTCTACACCCTCTTGTTGGATGATGAACACCACTAACTGTGTAGGATTACACGAACCCTCAATGCCGGAGTTAACAAGCTCCACAATATTCGATATTCATGTTTAAGTAACCTTAGAGTGCATGACAGATCAACATAACCAAACCAAGTACTAACATAGCATGCACACTGTCACCTTCACACTACGAAAGGAGGTATAGATCACATCAATACTATCATAGCAATAGTTAACTTCATAATCTACAAGAGATCACAATCATAGCCTACGCCAAGTACTACACGATGCACACACTCTGTCGACATTACACCGTGCGGGAGGAATAAACTACTTTAATAACATCACTAGAGTAGCACGCAGATATATTGTGATACAAAACACATTGCAATCATAAAGAGATATAAATAAGCACTTCACTATGCCATTCATAACGGTGAATAAGTATTCTGTGAAATATAGCCTAAGAGACCCACACGGTGCACACACTGTCACCTTTACACACGTGGGACAAGGAGTCTCCGGAGATCACATAAGTAAAATCCACTTGACTAGCATAATGACATCTAGATTACAAGCATCATCATATGAATCTCAATCATGTAAGGCAGCTCATGAGATTATTGTATTGAAGTACATAGGAGAGAGATGAACCACATAGCTACCGGTACAGCCCCGAGCCTCGATGGAGAACTACTCCCTCCTCATGGGAGACAAGCAGCGTTGATGTAGATGGCGGTGGTGTTGATGGAGAAGCCTTCGGGGGCACTTCCCCGTCCCGGCGGCGTGCCGGAACGGAGACTCCTGTCCCCCGGATCTTGGCTTCGCGATGGCGGCGGCTGCGGAAGGTTTTCTCTGGTTTCGTCGAACGTGGTAGGGTTTTCGCGACGGAGAACTTAAGTAGGCGGAAGGGCAGCCTCGGAGGGGGCCTGGTGGGCCCACACACTAGGGGCGCGGCCCCCTCGCGGCCGCGCCGGTGTTGTGTGGGGCCCCCGGGCTCCCCTCCGGCGGCTCTCGGGTGTTCCGGAAGCTTCGTCCAATTATAAGACTGCGGGCGTTGATTTCGTCCAATTCCGAGAATATTTCCTTACTAGGATTTCTGAAACCAAAAACAGCAGAAAACGACAAGCGGCCCTTCGGCATCTCGTCAATAGGTTAGTTCCGGAAAACGCATAATAATGACATAAAGTATGCATAAAAGCGCTGTTGCCAAAACCCACCGGCGGGCGGCGGCCTTGTC
>NC_061514.1:290875595-290893637 GCF_022539505.1 Lolium rigidum
ACGCCATGTCCTGATCGGACTCGGTGAGACGGGATATTCTTATGACCGAGGCACATTCTATAGAGAGGAGCATCAAGGGATTCATGCTAGCAAGAGAGAGAGGATGTCCCTATATATATGAACATCGACCTGTGTTTGAACTTTTTTTTTCCGATAAAGGAATATATTAATATCAAAAGATATCAATTACATCTAGCAGAATCTAGCCTGTGCAACAAGGCAATATCCTAATAACATTACAGATGCACACAGCTAAAAAAGAGAAAAAGAAAACTAAGAAATAAAAGTCTCGCTACAGTATCTCAGCCCTAGCAACAGTAATACATCCACCACCAAGACAACACCTGAAATTCAGGCTCTTCAAAAGCAACGCCTTCAAGAAAGGAACAGTGCACCAGCGCGATCGTCGCCCGATTAAAGATCTTAGGTTTCACCCTGAATATAGTCTCCGCTCTCAAAACAATGCCTTCAACAAGAACATTGCCAGGCACCAAGCAGACCGCGTAGTCCAAAGACACCGCACGCCTGGGCACCACCACAGCCGAAAGCCAGCCCTCCACCGCCAGCCGCCGAGAGGCGAGGATAAGGGGACCTAGGGTTTCCCCTTGCAGCCCGCCCCCACCCCTCCCTCCGCCGCCGACAGGGCACTCCACCACCTCGGCGTCCGTCATGGCGTCCCCAAGCCAAGGCCAGGGGCCGCCATCGAGGTCCCCGACGAAAGGACCACGCTGCGGCCCGAGGAAGACGACCCACGCCCGACCTCCTCGCGCGAGATGACGAAGAATCCCCGTCGCCGTCGGCCGGCCTTTGCCAAACCGTGCCCCCGGCGGCGAGGGAGGGGAGGGGGAGAGAGGGGAGGCGGCGGCAGGGTAGAGTTTCCCCCGGCCACCACGCTGGGGCGGCTCGGGAGGAGGACGGGAGAGTTAAGTCGGGCTGGATCTAGAGAGAGATGAACATAAAAACCTGAAGGTTAAAGATCTGTTATGTTGCCTAGTTGCTAAACGGGTACGATGATGTGCTTTGACATTGCAACTCCTGAACACATGGGTGTTTTCCTAAAAGGAATCGCTAGATTCAATAGCCGCAATTAAGGACCTGATCATCCGGTGGCCTCGAGTAGCTACAATATTAGGTGCTGCTGCTGCAGATGTCAAGACTCAATACATAGTTACCACATGGTGTATGTGGTGAGCAACCTAAACAAACAAATATTTTAAAAAAAGACTCAATACATAGTTGTTCGTGTAGAAGCGAGGCTCTTGTATCCGTAGTATCTCAGCAAGTTTGGTGGCCGGAAGAAGCTCGAACATTTCAGCTTGAAGTGGAGACACCGCCTATGGAGACATGGCTGAAATGTACATCTGTTTGCAGTGTTGGTTGTGCATGACTATGCCTGCTGGAGCTGCATAATTAAGCACCTTGCTCCAGCTTCCAAGCCGCGTCACAGAAAATGTCTTCACCTGCAAAACTGGAAAGAATCTTAACCATGGGCACCGAGTGGTAAGCTTGCTGCAGGTTCTGTTGATCTTCAGAGTAGCATGTAGCCTCCAGTTGTGCTCCCTACATTATAGCATTTGAAACAATGAAAACAGGGGAGGGCTGGAACGTTTTCTATTAAAAAGAAGACAAACATTTATTGCTTTCCACAAACACCACATGTGTATAAGCTTCTTTGATAATCTAGGGAAGATAGCCAAACTTGAATTATATCGGCAACGTTATGGTGCATGGAAATGAGAGTTTCAGTTCCAAGGTACCAAGAATGACAATACCAAGCTTCTTTAGAGAAAGGACAAAGAAAAAGAAGTGCATATCATCCTCCACACAAACCACACCTCAAACATTGAGGCTCAACGTGCCTTGAAAATCTGCTCTTGCACGTTTACCTATAGGCAGTGCTCTGCGTAGGAGCCTCCAAGCAAAGGTTTGGATTCGAGGCACCGTAGATGTATCCTGCCAAACATGATTGAGTAAAGAGATAATTTCTGGTTCTTTTGCCAATCTCTAGGCTGCCGAGAGAAAGGTTGTCAAAGCGTGTGTAGGCGCTTTTGGAGGTGCATTCACCTGCATGGGTTAATTTCCAAACCAATGTATCTTTTTCATTTGAGTTTATAATTGGAGTTTAAAGAATAGCGTTGGCGGTGTGAGGACTAAACAAGCATCGAATCAGATCTGCATTCCAAACCTTTTGATTAGGTATTCAAAGATCTTTTACTATATATAGCAGGATAAACAAAAGATGAGGTTTGTATATTTAGACTATCATAAATGTTTTCCCACTCTGAGAACCAAGGGGGCTCCATATGGAAATACTCTCATCAAATATTTGGTAAAAGACTTTGCTCTAAGGACCAAGGCAAGATGACTTTGTGGTTCTTTTGCCAATCTCTAGGCTGCCGAGAGAATGAGCCATTGGTTCATTGCCTCCAAGTTACGAACTCCAAGTCCACCAATTTTTTTTTTTCAATGCAAATGTAAGCTCATGCACTGAGCCATAAGCTCTTTGTAGTAGATTCTTCTTTGATACTTGTCCACCAAAAATTTCTTATAATATCCGTAAGTTTTTTAAGAAATTTCTTTGAGAAAAGAACGTTTGACATATAATAGACAGGTATGGAGAGCCGGCCCTTGTCTCAAGGTGAGCGCGGGATGCGAAAGCTCCTTAAGCGCAAGTTGTTGGGTCTGGCTTCTCTCGAGCGGATGATTGCGCGCCAGCGCTCCCGTGTTACGTGGTTGAGTGAGGGTGACGCCTGCACCAAGTTCTTCCACCTCCACTCCAACCACAGGCGCCGGAAGAACTTCATTGCCCACCTCAAGGTGGATGGGGCTCTGGTAGCCGGTCAAGAGGAGAAGGGCAAGGCGGTGGACTCCTTCTTTCAGCAGCTTCTTGGATCCTGTCCGGATCGTCCCTTCTCGGAGGACTTGGACTTCCTTGGCATGCCTGACCATGGCTTGTTCGATCGCGAGAGCCCTTTCTCCGTGGAGGAAGTGTGGAATGTGGTCAAGGCGCACACTACAAGAAAACTGGCCCGTAGAGGCACTATTTTGCTCATTTAGAGACACTTAAATTGCCTCTACACAGTTTTAGAGGCATTTTCTACAGTGTCACAAAAGTGTCACTACGTGCAGTGTGTCTTCCACCGTAGAGTCACTTTACAAAATGCCTAAATATGACATAAGATCACTTCGTAGAGACACAAAGTTTTGTATTTACATATATAGAGGCACTTCAAAGATACACTTAAAATGTGTATTTGTAGTTATAGAGCAACTTTTATGCCGCGTTTTAGCTTGTCTCTAGTACTATAGAGACATTTTGTTGCGGCAATTTATCCATCTCCTAAACTGTAGATACACCTTAGTGTGGCATTTAAATCAGTCTCTGATGGCGTATAACACACACGTTCGTTGGGAACCCCAAGAGGAAGGTATGTTGCACACAGTAGCAAGTTTTCCCTCAGAAAGAAACCAAGGTTTATCGAACCAGGAGGAGCCAAGAAGCACGTTGAAGGTTGATGGCAGCGGGATGTAGTGCGGCGCAACACCAGAGATTCCGGCGCCAACGTGGAACCTGCACAACACAACCAAAGTACTTTGCCCCAACGAAACAGTGAGGTTGTCAATCTCACCGGCTTGCTGTAACAAAGAATTAGATGTATAGTGTGGATGATGATTGTTTGCAGAAAATAGTAAAGAACAATAGCAGCAGATTGTATTCGATGTAAAGAATAGGACCGGGGTCCACAGTTCACTAGAGGTGTCTCTCCCATAAGATAAATAGCATGTTGGGTGAACAAATTACAGTCGGGCAATTGACAAATAGAGAGGGCATGATAATGCACATACATGATACGATGAGTATTGTGAGATTTAATTGGGCATTACGACAAAGTACATAGACCGCTATCCAGACATGCATCTATGCCTAAAAAGTCCACTTTCAGGTTATCATCCGAACCCCTTCCGGTATTAAGTTGCAAGCAACGGACAATTGCATTAAGTATGGTGCGTAATGTAATCAATAACTACATCCTCGGACATAGCATCAATATTTTATCCCTAGTGGCAACAAGCACATCCACAACCTTAGAACTTTCTATCACTCGTCCCGGATTTAATGGAGGCATGAACCCACTATCGAGCATAAATACTCCCTCTTGGAGTTAAGAGTAAAAACTTGGCCAGAGCCTCTACTAATAACGGAGAGCATGCAAGATCATAAACAACACATAGGTAATAGATTGATAATCAACATAACATAGTATTCTCTATCCATCGGATCCCGACAAACACAACATATATAATTACGGATAGATGATCTTGATCATGTTAGGCAGCTCACAAGATCCGACAATGAAGCACATGAGGAGAAGACAACCATCTAGCTACTGCTATGGACCCATAGTCCAGGGGTGAACTACTCACTCATCACTCCGGAGGCGACCATGGCGGTGAAGAGTCCTCCGGGAGATGATTCCCCTCTCCGGCGGGGTGCCGGAGGCGATCTCCGAATACCCCGAGATGGGATTGGCGGCGGCGGCGTCTCGCATAGGTTTTCCGTATCGTGGCTCTCGGTACTGGGGGTTTCGCGACGAAGGCTTTAAGTAGGCGGAAGGGCAACGCGGGGGGCCACACGAGGGCCCCACACACCAGGGCCGCGCGGCCAAGACCCGGGCCGCGCCGCCCTGTTGTGGCGGCGCCTCGTGGCCCCACTTCCTTTCCCCTCGGTCTTCTGGAAGCTTCGTGCAAAAATAGGACCCTGGGCGTTGATTTCGTCCAATTCCGAGAATATTTCCTTTGTAGGATTTCTGAAACCAAAAACAGCAGAAAACAACGAATCGGCTCTTCGGCATCTCGTTAATAGGTTAGTGCCGGAAAATGCATAAATACGACATATAATGTGTATAAAACATGTAGATATCATCAATAATGTGGCATGGAACATAAGAAATTATCGATACGTCGGAGACGTATCAGCATCCCCAAGCTTAGTTCTCGCTCGTCCCGAGCGGGTAAACGATAACAAAGATAATTTCCGGAGTGACATGCCATCATAACCTTGATCATACTATTGTAAGCATATGTAATGAATGCAGCGATCAAAACAATGGTAATGACATGAGTAAACAACTGAATCATAAAGCAAAGACTTTTCATGAATAGTACTTCAAGACAAGCATCAATAAGTCTTGCATAAGAGTTAACTCATAAAGCAATAAATTCATAGTAAAGGTATTGAAGCAACACAAAGGAAGATTAAGTTTCAGCGGTTGCTTTCAACTTATAACATGTATATCTCATGGATAGTTGTCAATGCAAAGTAATATAACAAGTGCAATATGCAAGTATGTAGGAATCAATGCACAGCTCACACAAGTGTTTGCTTCTTGAGGTGGAGAGAGATAGGTGAACTGACTCAACATAAAAGTAAAAGAAAGATCCTTCAAAGAGGAAAGCATCGATTGCTATATTTGTGCTAGAGCTTTGGTTTTGAAAACATGAAGCAATTTTGTCAACGGTAGTAATAAAGCATATGTATCATGTAAATTATATCTTACAAGTTGCAAGCCTCATGCATAGTATACTAATAGTGCCCGCACCTTGTCCTAATTAGCTTGGGTTAACACTGATTATCATTGCATAACATATGTTTCAACCAAGTGTCACAAACGGGTACCTCTATGCCGCCTGTACAAGGGTCTAAGGAGAAAGTTCGCATTGGATTTCTCGCTTTTGATCATTCTTCAACTTAGACACCCATACCGGGACAACATAGACAACAGATAATGGACTCCTCTTTTAATGCTTAAGCATTCAACAACAGTTAATATTCTCATAAGAGATTGAGGTTTTATGTCCAAACTGAAACTTCCACCATGATTCATGGCTTTAGTTAGCGGCCCAATGTTCTTCTCTAACAGTATGCATACTCAAACCATTTGATTGTGAAAACCGCCCTTACTTCAGACAAGACGAACATGCATAGCAACCCACATGATATTCAACAAAGAGTTGATGGCGTCCCCATGAACATGGTTATCGCACAACAAGCAACTTAATAAGAGATAAAGTGCATAAGTACATATTCAATACCACAATAGTTTTTAAGGCTATTTTGTCCCATGAGCTATATATTGCAAAGGCGAATGATGGAATTTTAAAGGTAGCACTCAAGCAATTTACTTTGGAATGGCGGAGAAATACCATGTAGTAGGTAGGTATGGTGGACACAAATGGCATAGTGGTTGGCTCAAGGATTTTGGATGCATGAGAAGTATACCCTCTCGATACAAGGTTTAGGCTAGCAAGGTTATTGAAACAAACACAAGGATGAACGGTGCAGCAAAACTCACATAAAAGACATATTGTAAACATTATAAGACTCTACACCGTCTTCCTTGTTGTTCAAAACTCAATACTAGAAATTATCTAGACTTTAGAGAGACCAAATATGCAAACCAAATTTTAGCAAGCTCTATGTATTTCTTCATTAATGGGTGCAAAGTATATGATGCAAGAGCTTAAACATGAGCACAACAATTGCCAAGTATCAAATTATTCAAGACATTTTAGAATTACTACATGTAGCATATCCCGATTCCAACCATATAACAATTTAACGAAGAAGATTCAACCTTCGCCATGAATACTATGAGTAAAGCCTAAGGACATATTTGTCCATATGCAACAGCGGAGCGTGTCTCTCTCCCACACGATGAATGCTAGGATCCATTTATTCAAACAAAAACAAAAACAAAAACAAACCGACGCTCCAAGTAAAGCACATAAGATGTGACTGAATAAAAATATAGTTTCGGGGAGGAACCTGATGATGTTGTCGATGAAGAAGGGGATGCCTTGGGCATCCCCAAGCTTAGACGCTTGAGTCTTCTTAAAATATGCAGGGGTGAACCACCGGGGCATCCCCAAGCTTAGAGCTTTCACTCCTCTTGATCATAGTATATCATACTCCTCTCTTGACCCTTGAAAACTTCCTTCACACCAAACTTCAAGCAAACTCATTAGAGGGTTAGTGCACAATCAAAAATTCACATGTTCAGAGGTGACACAATCATTCTTAACACTTCTGGACATTGCACAAAGCTACTGGACATTAATGGATCAAAGAAATTCATCCAACATAGCAAAAGAGGCAATGCGAAATAAAAGGCAGAATCTGTCAAAAACAGAACAGTCCGTAAAGACGAACCTGGAAGGAGCACTTAACTTGCTCAAACGGAAAAACTCAAAACTAATGAAAGTTGCGTACATATCTGAGGATCACGCACGTAAATTTGCAGATTTTTTTGATTTTTTTACAGAGACTTCTGCGCGAATTCGTGACAGACAGCAATGCTGTTTCTGTGCAGCAATCCAAATCTAGCATCAACTTTACCATAGAGACTTTACTTGGCACAAAAACATGATAAGGAGAGGTTGCTACAGTAGTAAACAACTTCCAAGACTCAAATATAAAACAAAGTACTGTAGTAAAAACATGGGTTGTCTCCCATAAGCGCTTTCTTTAACGCCTTTCAGCTAGGCGCAGAAAGTGTATATCAAGTGTTATCGAGATATGAAGCATCAGCATCATAACTTGTTCTAATAATAGAATCAAAAGGTAACTTCATTCTCTTTCTAGGGAAGTGTTCCATACCTTTCTTGAGAGGAAATTGATATTTAATATTACCTTCCTTCATATCAATGATAGCTCCAACAGTTCGAAGAAAAGGTCTTCCCAATATAATGGGGCAAGATGCATTGCGTTCAATATCCAAGACAACAAAATCAACGGGGACAAGGTTATTGTTAACCATAATACGAACATTATCAATCCTCCCCAAAGGTTTCTTTATAGCATTATCAACAAGATTAACATCCAAATAACAATTTTTCAATGGTGGCAAGTCAAGCATATCATAAATTTTCTTAGGCATAACAAAAATACTTGCACCAATATCACATAAAGCATTACAATCAAAATCATTGACCTTCATCTTAATGATGGGCTCCCAACCATCTTCTAGCTTCCTAGGAATAGATGTTTCAAGTTTTAGTTTCTCCTCTCTAGCTTTTATGAGAGCATTTGTAATATGTTTTGTGAAAGCCAAACTTTTAGCAAGTTTTTGTAAGAAATTTATAACTTCAGAGATGTGACAATCATCAAAGTTTAAACCATTATGATCTACAGCAATGGGATCATCATCCCCAATGTTGGAAAAAATTTCAGCAGTTTTATCACAGGCAGTTTCAACAGTTTTAGCAATTTCAGGCAGTTTTGCAGGCTTTGCATTAGAAGTAGAAACATTGCCAACACCAATTCTTTCACCATTATTAATAGGAGGTGCAGCAACATGTGGAGCATTAACATTACTAGTGGTGGTAATAGTCCAAACTTTAGCTACATTATTCTCTTTAGCTAGTTTTTCATTTTCTTCTCTTTCCCACCTAGCATGCAATTCGGCCATTAATCTTATATTCTCATTAATTCTAACTTGGATGGCATTTGCTGTAGTAACAATTTTATTTTCAATATCCTTATTAGGCATAACTTTCAATTTCAAAAGATCAACATCAGAGGCAAGACTATCAACCTTAGAAGTAAGAATATCAATTTTATTGAGCTTTTCCTCAACAGATTTGTTAAAAGCAGTTTGTGTACTAATAAATTCTTTAAGCATAGCTTCAAGTCCAGGGGGTGTGTTCCTATTATTGTTGTAAAAATTCCCATAAGAATTACCATAACCGTTACCATTATTATAAGGATATGGCCTATAGTTATTACTAGAATTGTTCCGATAAGCATTGTTGTTGAAATTATTATTTTTAATGAAGTTTACATCAACATGTTCTTCTTGACCAACCAATGAAGCTAACGGAACATTATTAGGATCAACATTAGTCCTATCATCCACAAGCATAGACATAATAGCATCAATCTTATCACTCAAGGAAGATGTTTCTTCGACAGAATTTACCTTCTTACCTTGTGGAGCTCTTTCCGTGTGCCATTCAGAGTAATTAATCATCATATTATCAAGAAACTTTGTTGCTTCACCAAGAGTGATGGACATAAAGGTACCTCCAGCAGCTGAATCCAATAGGTTCCGCGAAGAAAAATTCAATCCTGCATAAAAGGTTTGGATGATCATCCAAGTAGTCAGTCCATGGGTTGGTCAATTTTTAACCAAAGATTTCATTCTTTCCCATGCTTGTGCAACATGCTCATTATCCAATTGTTTAAAATTCATTATGCTACTTCTCAGAGATATAATTTTAGCAGGGGGATAATATCTACCAATAAAAGCATCCTTACATTTAGTCCATGAATCAATACTATTTCTAGGCAGAGATAGCAACCAATCTTTAGCTCTTCCTCTTAATGAGAAAGGAAACAATTTTAATTTTATAGTGTCACCATCTACATCCTTATACTTTTGCATTTCACATAATTCAACAAAATTATTAAGATGGGCAGCAACATCATCAGAACTAACACCAGAAAATTGCTCTCTCATAACAAGATTCAAGTAAAGCGAGGTTTAATTTCAAAGAATTCTGCTGTAGTAGCAGGTGGAGCAATAGGTGTGCATAAGAAATCATTATTATTTGTGGTTGTGAAGTCAACAACTTAGTATTTTCAGGGGTAGCCATTTTAGCAGTAGTAAATAAAGCAAACTAGATAAAGTAAATGCAAGTAACTAATTTTTTTGTGTTTTTGATATAGAGAACAAGATAGTAAATAAAGTAAAACTAGCAACTAATTTTTTTGTGTTTTGATTTAGTGCAGCAAACAAAGTAGTAAATAAAATAAAGCAAGACAAAAACAAAGTAAAGAGATTGGATTGTGGAGACTCCCCTTGCAGCGTGTCTTGATCTCCCGGCAACGGCGCCAGAAAATATGCTTGATGGCGTGTAACACACACGTTCGTTGGGAACCCCAAGAGGAAGGTATGTTGCACACAGTAGCAAGTTTTCCCTCAGAAAGAAACCAAGGTTTATCGAACCAGGAGGAGCCAAGAAGCACGTTGAAGGTTGATGGCGGCGGGATGTACTGCGGCGCAACACCAGAGATTCCGGCGCCAACGTGGAACCTGCACAACACAACCAAAGTACTTTGCCCCAACGAAACAGTGAGGTTGTCAATCTCACCGGCTTGCTGTAACAAAGAATTAGATGTATAGTGTGGATGATGATTGTTTGCAGAAAATAGTAAAGAACAATAGCAAGCAGATTGTATTCGATGTAAAGAATAGGACCGGGGTCCACAGTTCACTAGAGGTGTCTCTCCCATAAGATAAATAGCATGTTGGGTGAACAAATTACAGTCGGGCAATTGACAAATAGAGAGGGCATGACAATGCACATACATGATACGATGAGTATTGTGAGATTTAATTGGGCATTACGACAAAGTACATAGACCGCTATCCAGCATGCATCTATGCCTAAAAAGTCCACTTTCAGGTTATCATCCGAACCCCTTCCGGTATTAAGTTGCAAGCAACAGACAATTGCATTAAATATGGTGCGTAATGTAATCAATAACTACATCCTCGGACATAGCATCAATGTTTTATCCCTAGTGGCAACAACACATCCACAACCTTAGAACTTTCTCATCACTGTCCCAGATTTAATGGAGGCATGAACCCACTATCGAGCATAAATACTCCCTCTTGGAGTTAAGAGTAAAAACTTGGCCAGAGCCTCTACTAATAACGGAGAGCATGCAAGATCATAAACAACACATAGGTAATAGATTGATAATCAACATAACATAGTATTCTCTATCCATCGGATCCCGACAAACACAACATATAGAATTACGGATAGATGATCTTGATCATGTTAGGCAGCTCACAAGATCCGACAATGAAGCACATGAGGAGAAGACAACCATCTAGCTACTGCTATGGACCCATAGTCCAGGGGTGAACTACTCACTCATCACTCCGGAGGCGACCATGGCGGTGAAGAGTCCTCCGGGAGATGATTCCCCTCTCCGGCAGGGTGCCGGAGGCGATCTCCGAATCCCCGAGATGGGATTGGCGGCGGCGGCGTCTCAGTAAGGTTTTCCGTATCGTGGCTCTCGGTACTGGGGGTTTCGCGACGAAGGCTTTAAGTAGGCGGAAGGGCAACGCGGGGGGCCACACGAGGGCCCCACACACCAGGGCCGCGCGGCCAAGACCTGGGCCGCGCCGCCCTGTTGTGGCGGCGCCTCGTGGCCCCACTTCCTTTCCCCCTCGGTCTTCTGGAAGCTTCGTGCAAAAATAGGACCCTGGGCGTTGATTTCGTCCAATTCCGAGAATATTTCCTTTGTAGGATTTCTGAAACCAAAAACAGCAGAAAACAGCAGCTGGCTCTTCGGCATCTCGTTAATAGGTTAGTGCCGGAAAATGCATAAATACGACATATAATGTGTATAAAACATGTAGATATCATCAATAATGTGGCATGGAACATAAGAAATTATCGATACGTCGGAGACGTATCAGTCTCTAGAAAAATAAAGGCACAACGTAGAGACATTCATATCGTCGCTTTAAATAATGTAGAGGCACTCTTTTTTACCATTAGAGGCACTTGTTATGGCATTTTAGTTTTATCTTGGACATATATATTCTCTTCAGATGCATGTTGGCATGTCTGAAGAGCAACGTCATAGAAGGATTCTCTTATGTCCTTCAAAGATAGACTCCAATATACGTTTTACTCCAATATACGTTACCACTAAAGTATGTTTTCTCTAAAAAAATATACAGTGTCAAAATTGAAGAAAAGCATAATGCACATACCAAATATATGTATGGCACATGAACAAAATATGGCTGAATACTTATTCATAAAAAGGTCAATACAGATACACTGAGAATTCAGTAACTGTTAGAATAAATATGAATATTAAACTTTCAAACACAAGCCACGGCACCAAAGTGTCCATGAAAGGAAAAAAAGACAACTGAACCCGCCATGTCCGTGTCTTCACTGTTGCACCTTTTTATGCTGAAGTAGCTTCCTCGGGTCTACTTTAGTGAGCTACTGCTTCCTTGTACTTCTTCTAACTGAAAGAAGAGTATGCCCTCAGAAGTCAAAGAAGCAGCCAATAAAAAAACTACTCATATTTTTGTTCAGTTATCTACTGTACAAAGCATGAAAATATAATGCAGTCAATCATATAATAATGATGACTCAAATTTATGAAGATTGAGCAGTCTATCTTATCCTGGTAAAAAAGAGATGTGCTTTGCGACACGGATTTGTTGCACAATGGTGGTTCTATATCAAGACCCCATGATTATGCTTTGAGATGTGCATTTAATATAGCATTCTAGTGAATACGCGAGAGTTACAAGAATAATACGAACAAACATACTAGTGTTCATATGAACAGGTGAAGGTACCCAGATTTCTTTGACTATGTGCATGCTAAATTGTTGACTGACTGCTAGACATTGTACAATTGCATTTAAAAGATATTGTTCAATGCACACACCAAAAGATAAACAAAGCTAGTGCTATTCTGAACACCTAATCTAGTATTTATATCACTAACGGCTTGGCTAGTTGTGTTCAGATCTGCTTAATTATGCTCCCTCGTTCTTTAAGTGAACACCGTATATAATATGTAGGAACAACAAGATATAAAATTAGTGAATATTTGATAAAAATCACCGTTAAAGAAACATTATGTGATTTCCCTGTTCAATGTCATTGTTTTTTCCTCAATCAAGTGCCAGCATAGAAGTTAAATCATGTACACCCTTCGATCCAAATTACTTGTCACAAATTTGACATGACAAGTAATATGCTAGTTCAACTGCCCAATTGTTGTAGGGTGCTAAATGATCTTCTGATACAAATTGCCAAAAAATTCAATTAAACGAGTCACCGAAATTCCCACACCAAGCATCTAATTTGGTCATTAAGAAAAACTTTATTTTTACTTAGACCGCACAAACAGAACAATACATTTTTCATGCATAGATTAACATCAATTAGTAAGGTGAATTTTCTACTCCCAGTGACTGGGTTGAACAGTGCTGAAATTGAAGACAAGGTGGAGGACAGGAGGCAGCTATGTTGGTTGTTAATTGGAGCGGTCCTTCCACGCTTATTAAAACTACTGAAAAAAGTTACAGTGGCAAATACAGTCGCGCAAACGGGATCTAATTCAGGAAATAGATCAACTCTGACAGATAATCTCAATATGTTGACGGCGAGGATCTCACTATTAAATTTCTTTTTTGCTATGTTGTAGACTAAGTCTGACATAATTAAATTGTCAATTTCTAGTTCCCAAGTTACAAAAGACAAATAAAAATCTAGTAGTACGTACTGTGCAAATAAAGTAGAACAAGCACAGTAGTAAAATTAGTCCAAAAGTACACTTACCTTCACCTTTTCTAGCCTCCTCTTCCTCACGCACCATTTAGAACCGTTGTTCCTCCAGATTCAGTTTCTGACACTAAACTCAGCCTCACGACTTTGGACAATTCTTTCCTGGAAAGCACTCTAAAACAACAAAAGATAAATTTAGAAAAAAAGATGATAAGACAGTAATCAATGTTTTGGCAAAGATTAGCAAGGTTAAGATAGTCTTCTAAGGAAAAAACCTCAAGGTTAAAAGTACTGCATGATGTAATACAATCATCCTGCGGTAATCTACCAAAAACAATACTCACTTGCATACATTGATTCGGAAGACGTTTAACTAGATAGACAACACATCAATCACGCAAACAGTATAGAACTAAACAAAACGCAGATCTTGGTCCCCAACGATCTCGCTATGTCTCCGTGCGGCCAGCAGACGGAGATAGTTGTAGAGCTCGCGTGTTCCCATGGTCGACGCTCGCCCTGGTCAACGGGCGCGGGCGTCGGCGGAGCCCGCATGGAGGGGAACAGCCGGCCTTGGGGGAGGGGCGTGTAGCTAGGATCTGGAAGCCAACGCTAGCTACCTCTGTGTGCGACCAGTGGACACGAGAATGGGATGGAGGCGTCATCTACGTGGTGGACCGTAGGCGTAAGGGGAGACCGGAGCTTCAATCTACCTGCTGCCGCGGCCGCCGGGTGTAGCACCATTGGGGGCAGTCGTGGTCTCGTGAAGGAGTTGGGTGCCGCCGGAGGCCTCGGCGATGGAGTCGAAGCCCAGGGCCAGTGGAAAGGGGTGGTGGTCTCCGCCTTTCCGGCTGCAGAAGTTGTGCCTTGGCCGGCGCAGAAGGAGGAGCTTGACAGAGGAGGTAGGAGAGGATGCGGCGGCGGGGTAGTTTCAGGAAGGGGCACGCACGATGGGATTTTTTTCCAATAACTAGGATCGTGGGTTAAGGATCATTAGGAATAAAATTGATAAAATTTTGGAGGGAAAGATCAGCGGGAAGTGAAAATAATTTAAAATTTACTGAACAGTGGAAAAAGCTATAAAACACACTTCCAATCCCGGTAAACATTTTCTGGATTCCCTGCAGAAAATCCCTGATACTCCCGACAATTATTATGGATCGAAGGGAATATACGCTTTGAATCAATAATAATATTCATGGTAACTACTTCACATATTGCTTTAGATAGTTTCATAGGAATACATAAAGTTATATTCGAACATAGCTGTTGTATGAATTTTATTGTACTTCATAGTTTGCTTACAAATGTAATGTCTCGTCCCGACAAATGCAATACTTACAAAAAATATGTAGTCATAGTTCTCTTAATTCGCCTCACATTTTAGAGGCCCCCATTTTGGTGGCGTGAGTTTGTGTTGTTAGATACAAAATATAACATATTAGAAACTTTCATGATACTTTCAACCACTTTCACGCAAGGTAGTCAGAGTCGGGATTCGGAGTCGGATCGATTTTCGTCAGGCAGAATCGAGTCGTGGTATCAAATCGTAGAATCTGGGATCCTACCATACTTACTCAAAGAAGATATTTTTATCAAACAGAAAGTTTGTGTAATAGTATAATGGAGATAAAAGTTATAATACATAAAGTCTCTAGCAATAATGTTCTAGCGATAGATCATTTGAGATTTGGTAGGTAAATAATGGGTAGTAAAGCAAGTTAAAAGGGCTTGGGATGTTTAACTAGTATCCTTGTATGGTTTTGCGGATGGGAAAAATAATGAGTTAGTAGAATCGAAAAAATCCATAAAAGGGATCGAGATTCTACATTATTCTAAAGGATTATATGATTCGGATCGGGACTCAACATGGATTCTACACGATTGGGATTCATAATGGGATTTGGATCGATACGGTGATGTAATATCGTCAAATCGTAGGATTCTAGTAGTAGGATCGGGATTCTGACTACCTTGCTTTCACGAGAGATTTTGTTACGGTATGTTGTAGTGCTAGACATGGTTTTGGCATATATATGCAAGAGTTGATGGTGCTAGATGTTCAACACTTTACTTATTCACCAATGTTCCAACATTATGTTGATTATATATCGTTAAGTTTCTATTTTCTAATTCATATAATAGTACTGAGCAAACATGCACCATGATACATTTTGAAGCATCCAAAATTTTCTTCATGATTGTGATATATATACATTGGTGGCAGTATCCATCCGACTTTTGAGGCATTATCAATATGTCTCTCTTAGTAAGAGATACACATAGTGTGTGTAGAAAATGACTCTATTGTTGAGGCACTTGCATAGTTGTCATATTTAATGCTTTTACGGAGCTTCTAAGAGACATTACGAGGAATGTCATCAAGGAGATGTCTCTATTGTTAAGGCATTCTCAGGAATGTCACCTATAATGCCTTTACATTTAGGCTAAGAGACATGTTGGAGAATGTCTCTAGGTATATGTCTCTATGGCTAAGGCATTGTCTAAAGTGTCTCACTTAATGCCTCTACAGCAAACTGGGTTAGGTTTTAAGAGACATTGTGGAGATTGCCCCTATAAAAATGTCTCTACTGCATGTTTTTGTTGTAGTGGCAGGAGCTGGACAAGGCGCCTGGGCCGGATGGGTTTACAGGCAGATTCTATGTCGCCTGCTGGGAGATCATCAAGGACGACGTGATGGACGCCTTTTAGGCCATGTGGAGTGGGGACTGCCGTGGCCTCCATTTGGCCAACCAGACCCTCATCTCTCTCCTTCCCAAGCATGCAGATGCCATGGAGGTGAAGGATTTCCGGCCCATCAGTATGATTCACAGTGTGGCGAAGCTCATCGCCAAGGTGCTCTCTTCCCGCCTTGCGCCGCGTATGGGGCAGATCATTGGGTCCTATCAGAGCGCCTTCATTCGTGGGCGCTGCCTCCATGACAACTTCCAGCTCGAGCAGTCCACGGCTAGGAGGTTGAATGCACTCAAGGCCCCGGCGATCATGTTGAAGCTTGACATCACCAAAGCTTTCGACACTGTGGATTAGTCCTTCCTCCTTGAGGTTATGACCAAGTTGGGCTTTGGCCCCAAGTGGATTTCTATGGTGGTGGGGCTGCTCAGCACGGCCTCAACCCGAGTCCTGGTGAATGGTGTAGCGGGGGACCTTATATACAACAGGCGTGGGTGATACGTCTCAAACGTATCTATAATTTCTTATGTTCCATGCTACTTTTATGATGATACTCACATGTTTTATACACACTTTATGTCATTATTATGCATTTTCCGGCACTAACCTATTGACAAGATGCCGAAGAGCCAGCTTGTTGTTTTCTCGTTGTTTTTGGTTTCAGAAATCCTACAAAGGAAATATTCTCGGAATTGGACGAAATCAACGCCCAGGGTCTTATTTTTCCACGAAGCTTCCAGAAGACCGAAGGGGATACGAAGTGGGGCCACGAGGGCCTGTAACCATAGGGCGGCGCGGCCAGCAAGGGGGTCGCGCCGGCCTATGGTGTGGGGCCCCCGCGCCGCCTCCAACCCTACCCTTCCGCCTACTTATAGCCTTCGTCACGAAAACCCCTGTACCGAGAGCCACGATACGGAAAACCTTCCAGAGACGCCGCCGCCGCCAATCCCATCTCGGGGGATTCAGGAGATCGCCTCCGGCACCCTGCCGGAGAGGGGAATCATCTCCCGGAGGAATCTTCATCACCATGATCGCCTCCGGATTGATGTGTGAGTAGTTCACCCCTGGACTATGGGTCCATAGCGATGAGCGAGATGGTTGTCTTCTCCTCATTGTGCTATCATGTTAGATCTTGTGAGCTGCCTATCATGATCAAGATCATCTATTTGTAATGCTACATGTTGTGTTTGTTGGGATCCGATGAATATGGAATACTATGTCAAGTTGATTATCAATCTATCATATATATGTTGTTTATGTTCTTGCATGCTCTCCGTTGCTAGTAGAGGCTCCGGCCAAGTTGATACTTGTAACTTCAAGAGGGAGTATTTATGCTCGATAGTGGGTTCATGCCTCCATTGAATGCTGGGACGAGTGACGGAAAGTTCTAAGGTTGTGGATGTGTTGTTGCCACTAGGGATAAAACATCAATGCTTTGTCTAAGGATATTTGTGTTGATTACATTACGCACCATACTTAATGCAATTGTCACGTTGTTTGCAACTTAATACTGGAAGGGGTGCGGATGCTAACTCTGAAGGTGGACTTTTTAGGCATAGATGCATGTTGGATAGCGGTCTATGTACTTTGTCGTAATGCCCCGATTAAATCTCATAGTAGTCATCGTGATATGTATGTGCATTGTTATGCCATCTCTATTTGTCAATTGCCCAAGCTGTAATTTGTTCACCCAACATGCTATTTATCTTATGGGAGAGACACCACTAGTGAGCTGTGGACCCCGGTCCATTCTTTTACATCTGAAATACAATCTACGCAAACTCTGTTCTTTACTGTTCTTCGCAAACAAACATCATTTTCCACACCATACGTTTAATCCTTTGTTTACAGCAAGCCGGTGAGATTGACAACCTCACTGTTACGTTGGGGCAAAGTATTGTGATTGTGTTGTGCAGGTTCCACGTTGGCGCCGGAATCCCGGTGTTGCGCCGCACTACACTCCGTCACCAACAACCTTCACATGTTCCTTGACTCCTACTGGTTCGATAA
>NC_061514.1:290893737-290946094 GCF_022539505.1 Lolium rigidum
ATCTTTCGTCCTCTCTTTTTGATGTCAATGAACTAGGGATTTCAGTCCACCTGGTCTGTAAAAACCTTAAGTACATGTCTGTGTTGCGTTTGGTGGTGTGGGATGTTACTTTGTAGCAAACTGGTTTCCTTAATGAAATCGGGGATGACTCCCTTTTATCTAAAAAAAGGATCTAGAGAATTGTATTAGGAGGCATGTGATAAAAAAATCTATACATGTAAAGCTTGTAGACAATAATTATATTAAGCACACTTCCATATGAGAACCAAGATTTATTATATTTTAACGGGCTTACATATTTTCTAATGTACACAAAAAATGATAAAATAGTTTTTAAAAAGCATGTTAGTGATCTTATACAATGCATTTACATACGGATGCACTAATAAATACATTATTACCATTTCAAGAGTAGTGTATATACAATTATCTCTCGGTCTGTCACTTTTCCTAAGAGAACTTTCTTTTTGAAACCATAATATATTAATCTAGAAAGCCGCCTCATTAAAAACCTTCTAGTCCCCTCAGGTACCCTGGTAAGGAAAATAGCGCGCCTGGAACTTGCTGCTATGAGATCACATGATAGTTACATCGTTTACAAGCATATCTAAAAGGAAGCTAAGGGGTTCATCGACCCAATTACAAGAATTTTTATCAGATGAACAAAACTTTGCCAACATGTAAGCTACTCCATTAGCTTCCGTTGGGTGTTGGACCTGCACTGTACCAATAAGAGCCATGAGATCAACACAATTCGCGAAGACAGGAGCCGAGTCTCCCAACCACACTTCAGTTCCGGTGCAAGACTCAACAGTTTCTAATGAATCCGATTCCGCAATCACGTTGTTATAGCCTATACGGTGAGCCAAAGATAACCCTTCTCGTAATGCCATGGCTTCCCCTACAGCCGCCGACGCCAAGTTTGGGATGTACATGGTAGAAGCAGCAATAAAATGGCCATCATGATCTCTTAAGATTGTTCCAACAACACCTGTATGATCATCATGGAGGAAGGAGCCATCCACATTGACTTTTATTTGGCGCGGTACAGGTTTAGACCACCTGAGATTTTTGTTACCTGTTTGCTTTTTCATTTTGGCTGCATTTTCAAAAATTGAAAGAATAGACATTCTGCAATGTCGCATTAAGGGAACATATTCTTCATGTGTTATCCTTCTACTAATCCACCAGAGATACCAAACCCCAACCAAAATAACCTCCTTTTGTCCCATATTTTGGAATCTCGGTACCAATGCTTCCTCTTTAGAGAGAATAAATTCGAGGACCGCTGATCCAGAGCGAGCGGCCACAGCAGCCTCATTAATCAACGAGTTAATACCGAGAGAATCCCAAAGACTTACCGCTGCAGGGCATTTAAACAACAGATGCATAATGTCTTCAGCCGCTAAATGACAGATAGGACATTCCCCACTGGTGCCAACATGCGTGTTCACCATGATAAATTTAAGAGGAACAATACCATGCAAGGCTCGCCATGCAATTTTTTTGATTTTACTAGGTAGTTGAATTTTCCAGAGAGACTTCCACACTGGATTGTTTACCGATGAACTTGGGAGTGATAACTGTCCGGCCCTGGGTCCAAACCGAAATCTCCATTGAAGATGATAAGCAGACCTGACGGTGAACCGGCCATGCTCAGTGCGTTTCGAAGCTATAAAATCCTCAAATCCTTGTATATTTAGGGGAATTTGGAGTATGCGGTTGACATCAACAGGCAAGAATAAATTTCCGATTAAGGGCTCATCCCACAAACTAGTATTCACATCAATTAACTGAGAGACCTTTGAATACGCCATATTTGTTCTTAGGGAGATGATTTTCCTGTCTTAGCTAGCTGAAATCCAAGGGTCAGAATAGATATTAATATTGTCACTAGTACCTACCGTCCATATATATCCCCTCTTAAAAGTAGAGAGCCCTGCTAAAATACTCTGCCAAGTAAAATTGGAGCCGGCCTTCGGCCCTGCCTTTAAAATATCACCATGGGGAAAATACTTTGCTCGTAAGATTGTAGCACATAGGGATTCAGGTTCAGCTATGAAGCGCCAAACCTGTTTAGCCAACATTGCTAAATTGAAAGAATGAAAATCTATGAACTACATATCACCTTTATTTTTGGGATTTCTATTTTCGTGCCCTCGGGTCCTTAGTTGTACTCAGTTTTCTCCATCTCCTTAGTTTTTCCTCAGTTTTCCCCAATCCCTTGTCTGTAACCCGCAGAAGGAGCTCGGACGGAGGATTCCCGTTTAGTTGACGTTGGTTGGTGCTGGCAAGTGGGGCCGCTGTTGGTGCCCCGCAGTGGACATGTCTCCACTTATCCAGATCATCGTGGGACCCACAACTTGTCCACGTTAGCGTGCCGGACCCACAGCTTACCCAGGTGACCGTTGCAAAATGGGAGCCCGAGCCAGCCCCGCGCCCGTGCCCGTGCCATTGCTTCCACTTTCTTTCCCCGCGCCCCATTGTTCTTCTTCTCCGCCAGCGGCAGCCCTTCTCCGCAGGCTGGTGATGTCTAGTTTCTCTTCGACCTCCCGTTCTTCATGGCCGCAGTATGGAACCGTGCCTTTGACAAGATGCCCTGACTGCCCACGACAGGAGCCTCTGAAGCGGTCGATCTGTAAGACGGACGAGAACGGCAACCGTGGACGTGAGTTCGTTGCATGCGAGAACTTGCCATATAGAGAGGGGGATAAGGTTAGATCTCGCTCCAATTTCTCTGTTTTCTCTCGATTTTCTTGTTATTCCCTCGAATTTGGGATTTAGGGTTCACGTTGTTGTTTTCGGATCTTGAAGAAATGCGGGCATTTCGAGTGGATCGATGTGTACGTTCGGAGGCTTCAATTGCGGGAATCAATTGGCGCTATTGGGGAGCGCAATTTGGGAGGGGGACTTGTCTGTAGAGAATGCGGCCGAGAGAGGAGCCGTTCCGATTATGCCTAATGCTCCCAATGCAGGACTCGGTGGAAGTGAAGGGAGAACTGAAGAAAATGAACAAGCGAGTTAAGGCAGCTGATAGAGTTGAAGAAGCAAGCTAATCCGATGGCCGGTTGTTTTTTTTTGTTGTATAATTACGATCGGATTCTTATCATTGCTCACTGGGCGCTAGATGTTGTTACAAGGGATACCTTGTTACAAATCCATTATTCAGCTTACATGTACTTGTAGTTGTTTTCAAAGTTAGTGTGTGCATTCACCGAAATTACCAACTATATTCCCTAAAATAAAAGGACAGCTAAAGATAGTTGATAATTGTTAGAGGGGTGACAAATAATGCAATCACCGAAATCCGCAAATATGTATGCCTCATGTTTATACCAAAATTATACCACTTTTAGGCCGTTTCAAAATACCAATACTATATCCCAAACTATATTCCCTAAAAGAAAAGGAAAGCTAAAGATAGTTGATAATTGTTAGAGGGGTGACAAATAATGCAATCACCGAAATCCGCAAATATGTATGCCTCATGTTTATACCAAAATTATACCACTTTTAGGCCGTTTCAAAATACCAATACTATATCCCAAACTATATTCCCTAAAAGAAAATGACAGCTAAAGATAGTTGATAATTGTTAGAGGGGTGACAAATAGTGCAATCACCGAAATCCGCAAATATGTATGCCTCATGTTTATACCAAAATTATACCACTTTTAGGCCGTTTCAAAATACCAATACTATATCCCAAACTATATTCCCTAAAAGAAAAGGACAACTAAAGATAATTGATAATTGTTAGAGGGGTGACAAATAATGCAATCACCGAAATCCGCAAATATGTATGCCTCATGTTTATACCAAAATTATACCACTTTTAGGCCGTTTCAAAATACCAATACTATATCCCAAACTATATCCCCTAAAAGAAAAGGACAGCTAAAGATAGTTTATAATTGTTAGAGGGGTGACAAATAATGCATTCACTGAAATCCGCAAATATATATGCCTCGTGTTTATACCAATACTATATCCCAAACTATATTAAGTGGCAAACTCGTTATTGCACATAAATAGAGGGGTGGGCACTCTCCACCGACAGAGAGAGAGAGAGGGGTGGCCACGAAGAGAGAGAGAGAGAGAGAGGTTGCCACGAAGAGACGGATAGGGGTATACTGCCCGTTAGATCAGTGGATCAACGGTTCGTGGAGTCGATCCGTGTGACAACGGCTCAACCAATCAGGATAAGTTTGGGCTTCTCAGAGCATTTGTGACAGTACTTGAGGGTAAAACTGAGTAGTACTAAGAATCCAAGGGTACATAAATAGTAAATAGACTAAGGGATTCAAACAAAAGAATTACAAAATGAAAAATGCGTGTTTTGTACAATATAATTCATATTGGGCTACATCAAATTATTTGCAATTCAAATATACATGAGTGTGACAATTATGGCATCATTTAGACAAACTATGTTTTTGGGAAAGATGTTTTGCAAAGGGGTTTGAGTGGAAAACCATGCATCTTCATAGCTACACTAGTGATTCTGAGAAGTGGAAATTTGTGGTAAAACTTGATTTATATATGTTTGTTAAGGTTTTCTAGGTGGCAGGTTGCGTAGGAAGACTCCATGAGTAGGTGCCACTATGTTTTTATTTTTTTTGGATTTTTTTCCGCATGAAATGACTCAATTAGCTATGTTAATCTCATTTGTTGACTCTCTGTTGACCAGCTACTTGAGGGTAAAACTGAGTATATTGCACTTACCGGTCTAAGTCCTCGAGGGGAAAACTGAGTACAGATAATTTTTTTGTATAAGGCCTGAGGTTATAACTGAGTACACCAAACGTCCCAGGGTTAGACTCGTGTCGCGGTGCACGCTGCAGCCGTGCATAGCGGACGCGTGTTGCGGTACGCGCCACCTTCGTCTTTATAGAGCCCCTCTTTCTCTCCCTCGACACACGTTCTCACTGGCTCACTGCAACCGCCTCTCCTGTCCCATCATCTTCTCCACAACCGAAGAAAAAACCCGAAGAAAACCGCCGGCGATGAAGAAGAATGAGATGCCCATTGCTCGGCACATCAGCCGCCGCCCCGTCCAGGCCCCTGTCGCTGCTTCCAACGTAGCAGCCGGCGCATCGGCCGCCGCCCCCGTCCAGGCCCCTGTCGCTGCTTCCAACGTAGCAGCCGGCGCATCGGCCATCGCCACCGTCCAGGCCGCCGTCGCTTGGGACCCGTACGAACCAGTGCAGTACGACGCGCCGGAGAACCCCTACGACACCAGCATCGTCGACAACGAGCCGGAGGTAACCCTTTGTTCCCTTGTTCTTATCTCATTTCAATCCTTTTGTGTTAGATCTAGCGTTATTAGGGTTCGTCAGTTCCTAGTTCAATCCTTTTGTGTTAGATCTTGCGTTATTACTGTTCGTCTGTTCTTAGTTCAATCTTTTTGTGTTAGATCTTGCGTTATTACTGTTCACATGTTCCTAGTTCAATCCTTTTGTGTTAGATCTTGCGTTATTAGTGTTTGTGATTTGCTTTTGTTTAAGATTTGTGCCGATGATGATGAATATTTGGGCATAAATTGATTCAGGGTTTGGTCAGTAAACAATTGGTGTGTACAAATTTGTTGTGCATGATCTTTGGTTTACTTACTCAAATCCTGGATATAAGTGTGTCCAATGTAACTGAGGCTACCTCTTTTTTCCGAGCCCATATTATTATGCATGATTTTTTGTTCACTCTCGTTCCATCATCGTTGCAATTGACTCCGTGTTTTCTCGCACGATCTTTGGTGCTACGTGACAGGTGCAGAGCGGCGACGTCGACGAGCGACGACGAGTCCTTCCACACCAAGACTCGTCACGTCCTCGGAGGGCTGCAGTCCGGCCATTACGATGGCCCCTTTGCTCGAGGCATTTACAAGTGCCCTTCCGCAACGAGAAGCTCCGCGCCACCGACTTCAACTCCCCGGTGAACCATGCTGAATCCATTGGCGGATGTGGCGCTAGAGTTGGAAGGACCGTGAACGTGCATGCGTACATGGTCAAACACAAAGCACTTGGGATTCACCTGCGCAACCTCCAAGCGAGTCACACGCGCTACCTCGGAGGCGTTGAACGTGCCTACCGCACTTTACGTATGTGATCGCTCTATCCGTAGAGCAGCTTAAATTCATGTAAAATGTAGCTTATGTTGGATCTATCGGTACTACTTTTGGATCTGTCCCGAATATATCTATGCTATGTTGGTTGCTCGTATGCAACTTATCCTATATTTTCTCTCCGGATTTGTGCCCTAGATTTCCTACCTGATTGGGTAAAAACGAAGGCATAAAGAAATGAATGGCGTTAAAAAACAGAAGGAGAAGCTGCTCTAGATTTGCTACCAATTTGGGCTATAAAATATGAATGAGATCGAGCGAGAGAGAGGAAAAAGGTACATTGAAAACTGCTAATCTGGGCGAAAGAGACAGAAACCACTCGTGCCCCCGTCCCGGACCCACACGGCTCCACACGCTACGGTCCCACATGCTACGGCCCCACACGCTACGGCCACACAAACACGGTCTCGTCCTGTCCCACGCGGTCCGTTCCTACCAGCCCCGCACGACGCGGTCCCACACGACGCGACCCCACAAACGACACGACCCCACTCGTCAGCACGGAATGGTCAACTTAACGGATTCCTTCCGTCCGAGCTCCTTCTGCGGTTCAGACAAGGGCTTGGGGAAAACTGAGGAAAAACTAAGGAGCTGGGGAAAACTGAGTACAACTAAGGACCTGAGGGCACGAAAATAGAAATCCCTTTATTTTTTGGGTAGCATAATTTGCACCACGGAAGCCAGTGCATCTTTTTGCTATTCTCATCATTACCCCACAGAATTGTGCAATGGCATATGTCATTCTCTTACAAACACCAATAGGGATATGAAAAACTGACATTGCATAGGCAGGGATGGCTTGCGCCACAGCCCTCAACAAAATCTCCTTCCCTCCTATTGATAGTTGTTTCTCCTTCCAGCCATTTATTCTGTCTATAATCCTTTCCACAAAATGGAGGAAGCAATCACTCCTATCCGCACCCACCAACGCCGAGAGACCTAGGTACTTTACCGATAAAGCCTCTGTATCTATATGTAGAGCCTCACAAATTTTTTCTCTCAAAAAAGCATTAGTATTAGGAGAAAAATAAATGCTTGACTTAGCCAGACTCATCAATTGACCTGAATTTGCACAACGTATCCAACATTGGTTGTAGGGAAGTTGCATTGTTCGTATCCGCCTTCATGAGGATTAGAGAATCATCAGCAAAAATTAAGTGTGCGACTGATGGTGCATTTCTGCACACGCTGACCCCATCGATGCCACCAGCTTCTTCTTCATACAACAAAAGACTGGAAAGTCCTTCCGCACATAACAGGAGCAAATAAGGAGAAAAAAGATCTCCTTGGCGAAGACCCCTAGTAGGGACAAACATCTATGTTTCCTCAGAATTGAATCGTACTTGGTATCGGACTCGCGAAGCACACGCCATCATCAAAGATATCCATCGTTCATCAAAACCTAGTTTCCTCAGCATATTTTTTAGGAAGATCCATTCAACACGATCATAAGCCTTATGCATATCCAGCTTGACTGCACAGGCGCCATTTTTTTCCTCCATGCTTGTTTTTAATGGCGTGCACACACTCACAGGCAACCAAAGCATTGTCTGTAATAAGGCGACCTGAACAAACGCACTCCGCGTCGGAGAAATCACCTCCGGGAGAACCCCTTTTATCCTAACTTCCAACATATTGGAGATGATTTTATAGATCACGTTACATAAACTGATCGGTCGAAACTGGGTGACAAGCTCCGAGTTTTCAGTTTTCGGAATAAGGACAATTGTGGTGTCGTTCCATCCCTCAGGGTTTACTCCAGTGTTCATCGCCTGCAAGATTTCATTACTAATATCATCTCCACAAAGTTGCCAGAAATTCTTGTAAAAAACGCATGGAGGCCATCAGGCCCGGGTGCCTTGTAGTCTCCAATACTGAAAGCAGCTTTTTAAACCTCTTCTGGTGTGAAAGGACCAAGCAGACTCTCATTCATTTGAATAGAAACTTTTGCCTGAACCTTTTCCATAACAGCCAGGTCTTTCTCATCAACCTCCGAAGTGAAGAGGCTAGAGAAATATTCGAGGATCATGGGCTTAAGAAGGGTCGTGCCTTCTATCCACTGGTCATTATCTCCCTTTAATCTTTTAATCATGTTTCTCTTCCGCCGAGCAGATGCGAATTGGTGAAAGAACTTTGTATTACGATCTCCCTGAATCAACCAATTAGCCCTAGCTCTTTGGAGCCAATGTCATTCCTCATGTTCGAGTAATATCTCTACCATCTCAGACAATTCTTTTGCTTTACCCAAATTTACATCAGTCATTGGTCTGTTGAGAGCTGTCTCTATCTCCCGCTGAGCCTTTCTTAATCTATTTTTAGGCCGTTTATAAACCGGCTGTCCTAGTCATGCAGGACCTTATGCATTTGCTCAAGCTTAGCTAGAACTCTTCCATCAACAATTGTCAGACTCGCATTAGCCCAGGCTTGCTCCACCACTTCACAGAAATTCTCCTCTTATAGCCATTTTGCTTCAAATTTTCAAGTTGTGCCATGCTGGATACATGTATTAATTGTTACAGTATCCATGAGAATGGGGTGGTGTTGGTTTAAAAAAAAGAATGGGGTGGTGATCCGAGCGCATATAATCCTGATGAAAAAGAGAAGCCTCAGGGTGCATCATTAGCCAAGAGTCATTCACTAGAGCTCTATCCAGCCGCTCCCTAATCCGACCTCTTCGCCATGTGAATTGGTCCCCAACGAACCCGAGATCATTAAGATTGCAATCATACAACACATCACGGAAGGCCTGCATAAAATTTTGCGGTCTCTGATTTCCTCCTTCCTTTTCATGAGAGAACATTATTTCATTGAAGTCACCAAAGATCATCCATGGGAGATTATGCTGAGCATGTAATTCCCTTATTTTATCCCACTTCTTGCATTTATCTTCCCATCTAGGCTCTTCATAGATGCCAGTTAGCGTCCACACTTTGTCAGGGGTTTCTGTGACTCGAACATCAATATGATTTGGAGCTGAAAAAAGTTGTTGGATATTTATCTCCCTTTTCCATAGCAACATAACCCCTCCACTATGGGAGGAGGTAGGATTCAGAACTTTAAAATCCATTTTTAACCTTCGCCTTTAAACACTCTGCCGAAAAGGTATCGAGGCGAGTCTCCGACAAGAACATCACATCGGGGTTGCAACGTCTTTGAACGTCCAAAAGCGAAAGAACTGTCGGACGATTACCCAAGCCCTGACAGTTCGCTCCTAAGATTTTCATTGCGACCGGACGGACTCCTCACGGGAGGCCGCCGATCCTTGTGAAATGGAGTTAGCTCCTTCCTTCTTTGACCGCTTCCTGCGATCAGATTTCCCTTCAATTTCCTGCCCTTCAGGTACTGTATTTTCGTCTGTGACCATTGCCACCGGTTGGCCAGACAATAAATCAGTCTTAGCCCCCGTATTTTCATTCTCCTCCTTAGTTCCTAAGAGAGTACGTAGATTCCTAAAAAACAATTAATACCACCATGCCAAGGCTTAAGGCTTATACTTTTTTGGAAAATTCAAAGCAAGTAAAGTTTGACCAAAATTTTAGAATAATCATCAATAAATATGATATTTTGTAGATAGCACATGAAAATATATTTCATTTTCTATCTAACAATATTAATTTTGTATTTGACATATTAATAATTTTTTAGTCAAATTTAACATAGTTGGATTTTCTGAAAAAATATAGGCCTTAAGCCTTGGAATGGAGGTAGTACACATCAACTGTTTGATGGATTTTGAGTGGACATGTCCTCCATGGGTCCCTGGTTACCCCATGTCAGGTGGATCAGACCTATTTAATTAACTGGAGCGGTGAACTACTCTGAAGTATCTAGCAGTTTTGCTGCTTCAGCAACGCCAGTCACAAGCGCGAGAAGATGGGTGGTGATTGGTGAATCCCTGCATTCCTGACCATTGGATCTAAAAAGTGGTGGTTTGATGAGTGACGGATATCACCTCCAAACTGCAAATCAACGGCGTAGATTGGTTTGAAGTTGCATTGCTAGGAAGTCTGTGGAACCGTAAATTCAAATTAAAAAAAACTAGTGTACTATATAGTGGTATAGTAAATTTTTTTTGGATACACCGTAGAGAAATGTTGGAAAACGATGTAACATTTTTAAAAATGTTTGATACGCAGAGAAGAATCTTACATTCGAGTTTATTTTGTACCGGTAGATTTTTTTTCACCATGATTTCGGATTTTGGCTGAATATAAGAAAAAATGTTAGGGATAAATATTACATACTCTGAAATAATTGATACATACGAAGCGTTTTTACCATAACTGGACGCATGAAAATCGCTCACTTAAATAGATCGGACTGTCTGGAAGACACCTGATGGGAGGCTTTTTTACACCCGTCTGATCCCTAGCGCTTGACTTTATAATATTAACATGTCAGATGTTATACCTTAGTAAAATTTTAATTTATATGTATCTACTCGCTAAAATATATGCATCGGCGTGCTTGGCAACATAAATTAGTTGTGCATGGCAATGGCCTAGTTGAAGGCATTATTTTGAGAGCGGGGCTATCTTCAGGTTGCAAACCTAAAATCTTTTGATCGGACGATGACGGCGCTTGTGCACTGTTATCTTCTTGGAGCCGTTGTTTTTAGAGAATCTGGAGTTCACGCGTTGTCTTGGTGGTGAATGCACTGTTGCTGCTAGGGCTGAAGTACCAGAACTTTTTTTCTTCTTAGTTTTTTCCCTTTCTTTTGACTCTGTGCATCCGTACTATTATTAGGTATTATGTCGTTGCTGATGCTAAGTGTAATTAGTATCTATCGATATTAATATATTTTATTTATCGAAAAATCTGGTCCCGGTTTAGTATATAGTAGGAATTTCCTCTTCAGACATGTAAGAGTGCGGCTAAATGTAGCAGAACAATTACAAATGGGTTTCATTTGGGCCCTACCGGACCAAAGTCTTATCCGTCCAGGGCTATCTAGAGACAAGTGGTTTCCTCGGTCGGCCTCTCGCTCTCTCGGTCGACTCGTGTCTTCCACCTCATTCTCGAAACTCTAGAACTCTCCACGTGTCGACCTCTCGCCCACCTCGTCGTCCTGCTCCGGCAACTCTCTCGACGCCGAGCATTCCGTTCCTTATATAGAAGCACCGCCGCAGAGGCGCCATGACCAACGAAATCGATAGCTGAACCAACCGGAAGAAAACGATAGAAAGCCGCGAGCACGATGATGGCCACTACAGCACGAGCTATCCGCCTCGTCGCCTCAAGCACATCAACCACCCAACGCAGCATCCTAGCCGCACACCGCCGCCTGCTGTCCATCACAACGGAAGCCGCCGGCGCCGGCGACCCTGCCGTCCACTCCGGCGAGCCGCCGAGCGACGACTACGCCGACCGCCCCCCGAAGTTCTCCGTCGCCGAGGAAGCCACCAAGGGATCAGACGACAAGCACACGTCAGCAACGACGCCACGGCCGTCGGAGTCGGCGTCCACCACCACCAAAGAAGAGCGCGTCCCGCCGTTCGGCCCCTCGGGGAAGCTCGGTTCCCAGGAGCTCGCGGACCCGGCGGCAGGCTCGACGTTCACGCAGAAGCGGCGCCGGTCTTCCGCGCCCGCGGGGAGCGACCCTCTCGGCGACGCGACGCCCGGGGACGAGGAGGCGGCGGCGCGCAAGGTGAGGGAGGAGGACCGGGAGTACTACCGGACGCACAAGCCCTCGCCGCTGGCCGAGGTGGAGTTCGCGGACACGAGGAAGCCCCTGGCGCGCCACACGGACGGCGGCGCCGAGGACAGGATGGAGCACGATGTGGAGGGCACGATGGTGAGGGACACGGCCGACGCGTCGCTCGCCCGCGCCGAGGCTATGTTCCGGGAGGCCGCGTCGCGCGGGAACCCTGCGTGGCCGCACTCCCGCGCGCTCGCCGCCATGCTGGCACGCCGCCGCGGGGAGGGCGAAGCTGGTGACGGAGGCACCGCGCCGTGGGGAAGCTGATTAGCCGTAGGGCGGTAGACCAGCACGCTAGCAGCTAAAGTAGTTTAGCTGGATCAAATCTTCAAATGTAAGGTGTAAAATGTTTGGATGAACCCGTGAGTATCTACGTAGTATGTACAGTGCCACGGAATAAAGTTGGATCAAGCATTGCTCGAAGTTTTTCTATTCAAAGCAAATGAATGTTACTGGAGGCCTGGATGGCTTCGTCAATCGGAAAAGCTTTAATGAGAACCACGTGAGAACTGAGGGTCTCTCGCTTCAATCTGCCACGGTACCGACTGATTCGAATAAACCAATAATGCCTCAGTTCTCATATTTCTCTTAAAGTAGTGAACTAGTTAAGGAGTGATGATGTAGAAACCAAATAGGCCCAAAGGGCGAAGGTCAAGTATATCCAAGAGGGTGGTAATATTACAAAATATTTCCATTTAATTGCAAATGGTAAGTATTCGAAGAAGAAAAATTTCCAACTTAAGCAAAATGAGGGTATAATTGTGAGAAAATCTAAAAATTTACATTACAGAATATTATAAAAAGACTTTTTGGGAACCCTTACCCGAGTTTTGTTTCCCTCTCAGAGGATAGAACCCTTACCCGAGTTTTGTTTCCCTCTCAGAGGATAGAATGAATGAATGATATTCCGCAGCCGTCTCCAGTGGAAAATGACCTCTTAATCGCTAATCTCTCTCTCTTCAGAGGAAATTGATGAGACTATTTTTAAAATGGAGCACAACAAAGCCCTTGGTACGATGGTTTTCCTGCTGAGTTTTACCAGCAAATTCAAGGATATAATCAAATATGATATCATGGCGCTTTTTCAATGTTTTCAACGAGGAGACCTAACTTTGCACAAGCTCAATTTTGGAGTCATTACTCTCCTTCCAAAAAAAAGAAAATATAACTCAAATCCAATAGTATAGACCCATTTGTTTACTCAATGTGAGTTTCAAAATCTCTACTAAAGTTGCGATGAATCGCATTTCTGGGTTGGTTCATAAAGTGATTAGACCAACACAGACGACCTTTATTCAAGGGAGACACATATTAGAAGGGGTGGTTGTGTTGCATGAAACGATTCAAGAGATCCATAAGAAAAAAATTGACGGGGTGATGTTCAAAATTGATTTCGAAAATGCGTACGATAATATTAAATGGCCTTTTTGTAACAAGTTCTGAGGTTGAAGGGTTTCGACCGGTATGGTGTGCTAGAATAAAACAGTTTGTCGATCGCGGCTCGGTGGGAATTAAGATCAATGATGACACTGGTTATAATTTTCAAACTAGAAACGGATTGAAGCAGGGTGATCCTCTCTCACCAATTCTTTTTAATATTGTAGCCGGTATGTTAGCTATTCTTATTTCACGTGCCAAGGCGGAAGGACTTGTCGGGAGTCTGATTCCTCATTTGGCGGACGGGGGCTTGTTCATACTTCAATATGCAGATGATACGATATTGTTCATAGAACATAATTTGGCTAAGGCTGTAAATATGAAGTTGATTTTGTGCATTTTCCAACAACTGTCGGGGCTGAAGATCAATTTTCATAAGAGCGAGATATTTTGTTTTGGTGAAGCAAATGAGATGGAATATCAATATAAGCATATTTTTGGATGTAAATCTGGAGCTTTACCGTTTAAGTACCTAGGAATTTCGATTCACCGCAAGACACTTCGGAGTGCGGAGTGGAATCCTATTGAAAATTGTTTTATTTCAAAACTTGGATGTTGGCGTAGTAAAATGCTATCGTATGAGATAGATTAGTACTTATAAATTCTGTTTTGACAAGCCTTCCAATATTTATGCTATCTATTTTGGAGATCCCTAAGGGGGTTAGAAAAATGCTAGATTATTGTCGTTCCAAGTTCTTTTGGCAATCCGATGAAAATAAGAGGAAGTATTGGTTATCCAAATGAAATATTGTTTGTAGACCTAAAGATCAGGGAGGCCTTGGAATTGAAGTGCTTGAGTTAAAAAATAAGTGCTTACTCAATAAATGGTTGTTGAAGCTATTAGCTGAGGATGGGATGTGGCAGCAACTACTGCATAATAAATACCTCAACAATAAAACTCTGACGCGTGTCGAGGCTAAGCTGACCGATTCACCCTTCTGGAAAGGTCTTATGCAAGCGAAACAAGATTTTTTCAGTAAGGGGTACTTTAAAGTTGGAAATGGGGGTACGGTGAGGTTTTGGGAAGACATCTGGTTGGGGGAGTTGCCTCTAGCACAACAGTACCCATATTTATATAACGCAAGAGGAATACGACCATCTCCAGATCTGCTTGCTTGTATATAGTAGAGGTAGGTTGTGTTTTCCCTCCTTGGAGTTTGGGGTTATGCCGCATATGAGCAGATCTCCGGTACAAGCAAGCAGTGCTGGAGATGGTCGGATTCCTCTCACGCTACGGTGTCTGCGGTGAGCTCTGGATCTGGTTGTTGCTTCCCAAATAAGCTTGCCTTTTGCAGTAGGTGTTGCCTTCTCCTACTCTCCATCCCCGGTGGTTCTCTTCCTCTTGGCCGTACATGGCGGCGAGGGAGAAGAGGGGGACTGCGATGCTGCTGCTAGGATTTGGCGAGGGCGTTGGGAGATCTTGGAGTCTTCGTCACGCCGCCGCTGCCTCTGGCCAGAAGGATGGCCCCGCCATTCTCATCCGTGATGGCTGGTCGAGCTCGTTCATCCTGTTCCAGAGGATCTTCTCCAACCTCAGCGCGGCATCTGGTGCTCCAGCTTCCCCAAGTGGCTATGTCCCCGGTGGCAGCAGGAGTCGTGCGTCGAGGTTATTGTTCGTTGGCGTGAAGCTAGTACTTGATTGCGCTTGTGCAATCTCTTTTAGGTTGTTCCATGTAAAAACTAAGGACCAACATATGTTTTCTTCGGTTTATGAGGTCCTTCTTGTAATTGTACACCCCCTGCCAATATAATGCAGATTCTAGGACCTTTGGGTCCTTTCATGTTTTTTTTTAAAGATGTTAATGTGGTTGTAACCGAAACTTTCAAGTGTGTTTGCAAGAATTTTCTAGTTATAAATATAAGTGTAATCGATATTTTCTTCAGTTGCAAGTAAGATTTTTTGGTTGTTAGTGGGATTGTGACTGAGAAATTCTTTTGGTTGCGTACCGAGTGAAACATCATTTTTTTTGTTTTTTTGCATGATTTTGTTTTACCGAATATGAGTTAGAGAAAATTAACTTGTGTGTTTTTGAAAATCGTCCAAATTGTGAATAACGAAAAAAAAAACATAATAGCAAGGATAGCAAAACGACGTTCGTTGACGTTATTATACTAAGAACGAACTTCGTTCTCACTAGACCAAGAGGCATAAAGTCGAAACAGGGCATCAGCCATCTAAAAGAGCAGAGACAACATAGAGTGGCACGGCATCAACATGATATCCTCAAATCCGGACATCAGTTCCACTGATTGTGTAAATATTGTTTCAATCATTTCTGTTAATTGCACCTATTATTCGAAGCAAAATATTGTTGCAATCATTTATGTTAATTGCACCTAGTATTCAGAGCTTGCCACTTTTTCAGTGAGAGCTAATATGATAACTTGCATAAAAAGGAAAGATTTTACGTTAACCTTTATTTTTCAAATATATCTAAGTATGGTCATATATGTAATATAGATATATTTGTTTAACTAAAAAGGATCCTGATGTTGCGACCTTCCACAAAAATAAATCAGATTGCACCATAAGTTGAACATCTATAAGTTGGCGAACCAAACGAAACTATCTTCACCATTTGTTTCTAGCTAAGTTTCTTATAATAGCTATTTTTTAGAGTCTAGGACACAACATTGGCTACCGAAACTTTTTTCTTTAAACAATGTTATATAAAGATAGATATTGGTGTGATAAAGGTGTATCCCTATCCAAGTATCCTCTAAAAACATTGTGCCCTCACCATTTTCATTTCGGAAGAAACCTGTAATGAAGAAGTATTTCTTTATTTTCATAATTCCCCTAAAAAAGGGTAACCAGTTGGGCTCAGTTTAACTTGAGAAAGAGCTTTTGAATGCAAGTATTTGTTGTGTATTAGCACATGCCATACGACTTCTTCATTCTGAATTTTGTGGAATTTTTTGAAGCCACTTGTTGAGTAAGCATTTATTTTTAAGCTCTAAAACCTATGCTTGCTGCCTTACTTGATCTTCCGGCCTACAAATAACATTTCATTTCGTAAGTCTATAGTTTCTTCTATGATCATCACTTAGCCAAAATAATAATAACGATGAACTAAAGAAGTCCAATATTTTCCTTGCCCTTTTGGATATTTCAAAGAATAAAAACATGAACACCTGCAAGGATAGTGATCACTAAATTTATTAGTGCTACCCGATCGCCCCATGAAATAACTTGCCTAGCCAACTTGCCGGTTTTCTCTTGAAGCGGACTGCTACAAATTTTCGCTCACCCTTCTTTAGTTTTCGGTAGTCAATAGGTATTCCTGAATATCTAAATGGAAAAGATCGTGATTCACATCTAAATAAAGTTCTACACTGGTCCTCAACCTCTCTTGCATTACCGAAACAAAAAAAATCACTAGATGGGAATGAGGCTGTCTACTTGACCATATTCCTTCCCTATAGCTATTAAAGTTGCTAGCATATCCACGACGATATTAAAAATTATAGGTAAAAGTGTATCACCTTGTCCAAACCTTCAGTTTCTGAAAATAATGATCTATGGCATTGTTTGCTTTAATGCTTTCGTTTCCGCGACAAGGCATAGATCATTCCATTTCATAAAACAAGGCATATAAATTTATTCATTTACCTTCCATTCACAAAAGAAGACAGAATAGGGCATGCAAATTTAGCTAAAAATTAATGTAGTCTAATTTTGATCATGTTTTTATACAAAAATATGGATATCCTTTAATACAAAACCAATATTATAGAACCACCACGAGATATATTTTGATAGTCTATCTATGAAATATTTTAATGTCGATATTTACTTGTATATGTTTGGTCAAATTTAGCAAACTTTAACTTTTAATCAAAAACAAATTTTTTGTGATTTATGCTCCTGTCAACGGCTTCTGTGATTGAATGCCACTAGACAAAATTTCTCAATATGAAAAAGCCATTCTAAGTACTATTAATTCAGAATTAAAAATCCTTCTTAATCGAAGTTGAAGTTTGAGTTGCCAAAGTTTGGGGAGTTGGTTTCGATTGACGTATGAATACTCTAGGATAGATTTTTGAACTGCATGTGCATGTTGTACACGACCAAGGGCCAATCCAAATTGATCTTGTAACACCAATATGGCGGGAAGTACACCCGTTTGTCTCCTCACGCGGCACAATCACGAGCAATGTGGGAGTTTCGGGTGTGTGCCAGTGCAATTGCCACCTTGCAGTTTTTTTTTCAAAATTTCTCCTCGAAATAGGCTTTCGCCCTGCTATATTAATATAGCAACCAACCGATACAAGGTAGAGACCACCGCTTGAAAAACAACACATCAAAGCCCAAAAAAAGAAGAAGAAGAAGAAGAAGAAGAAGAAGAAGAAGAAGAAGAAGAAGAGGAAGAAGAAGAAGAAGAAGAAGAAAAAGAGGAGGGAGAAGAGGAGGAGGAGGAGGAGGAAGAAGAAGAAGAAGAAGAAGAAGAAGAAGAAGAAGAAGAAGAAGAAGAAGAAGAAGAAGAAGAAGAAGAAGAAGAAGAAGAAGAAGGAATGGTGGCGCCCGCGAGCTTCACCGGTTCGGTGTCGGCCATTTCCGACAAGGATTTTTCAAAATTTCCATCCATCGTACACTTAAATTCGACGTACCAATGTATTCCCTTAAGATCCGACCGTTTGCATATACTTATATGCCTACATTATGGAACTGAATGATTGATGATACACATAGCTCACATGTTTTGTGAGACGAGCAACTGTACACACGAGCTATACATATGGTCTCCGAAACGACCAAGTGTACATACATATGGTCTCCGAAACGACCAAGTGTACATACATATGTCTACTGAAATGACGAACTATACATGTCACATATGTGACACAATCTATGCCTAAGACATTCAGGACCGACTAGGCCTGCGGATATGCGAATATCCCACGGAGCAGAGACAAACGCCGAAGTGGCTTGAGTAACACGCCTATATGCGCACGCACGTACGCCACTGATCCACCATGCGCGCGCAATGTAGTTGCAGAGAGGCCCTCCTTGTCTTATTCACTGCGGCGAGCCCACGTCGGCGCGGCAGAGCGGACACGTGGAGTTGAGCTGGAGCCACGTCGCGATGCACGCCTCGTGGAACCCGTGGCCGCAGCCCGGCAGGAGCCGCCCGGCCTCCCGCTCCCCGAACTCCGAGAGGCACACCGCGCACTCGAAGTCCGGCGCGTCCCGATCATTCCCGTGCAAGAACACCGGGAGCGCCGACAGCGTCATGGCGCGGCGGAGGGGCTGCGCGACCATGATGACACCGGCCGGCGAGGAGGCCGGAGCGCCGGCCGCGCTCGCGTCGGCCTCCTTTTTGCACGCCCAGAGGAAGCGCCCGGCGAGGTAGAGGAAGACGAGAACCGTACCGGTGGCAGTCAGCACCGTCGCGCCGGCGCCTGAGAGGGTCTTGTTGGTGTGCCGCGGGATGGCGGCCAGGACCGGAGCTGGGGCAATGGCGCCGTCCATGTCGTGTGTGGCTCGAGAGAAGAAGAAGACGAGACCGGCGTTGAGCGGAGCGTGTATCGGATGGGTTTTGTCTTTGGATGGCTGCACGAAGTGAGCGCGACAGTGCGTGGCAATTCTATCCATTTTTGGTTGGCGACACAAGCCATCTTGGCGTGTTTCGGCCGTCACAGTGCGTTAGAGCCGGACTAGCACCAAAAAAACCGATCTAGACTCCATGATACAGCCGACGAAGAACTGGAGAGGGCCGTCCCGAAGTTTCGAGATTAAGTGCATCTCCGGCAGATATATTGGATAACCAAACGAAGGCATTTCTTTTTTTTAAGTGAACATGCCCTTTACTGATAAACTCACAGCAGTATAAAATGTCCGTCGGATACTATCCGGAACAGAGTGAAAATACAAGTAAAATCAACTACTCGTAACACAATTTGACTTAGCTAAAATGAGCGGCGTCTCATGCAAATTTCATTTCAGTGGCAGAAAGATGCCAATGAGAAGTGCTGAACCAAAGCTTCGATATCGGCCACTAGAATACCAACGTTGGGCTCACGACAGGCTACAAGAAAATCAACATGATGATTTTGAATTACCACACCTGCCTCCATACTGTCCGTAGCCTCGGAGATAGCAACAACACAATTAACTAGAACCGTTCCTTGCGGCGCTGGAGTCCAACGATCTGAACTTTGCTCGCACCTTTGCTTCGACACCGGTTTAGATCATATCAACATACGCTACAACTCTAAATCTAGTATGACTTGAAATTGGTTGCTTTTTTCATTCCGCCACTCATTGTGTGCTTCCCACATGTGCCAAAAACCAACAGCCAGCGCCGTAGCTTGGATATTAGAGGCGTGGCCAAGAAAATTAAACAACCATTGCTTGCAAGTAGCGAAGCTTTTCCTGCTAAGATGCATACGTACCCACTGTTTGATCTCCCGCCAGCAAGTAGTTTGCACCTTTTCCTGCTAAGAGGCATACGTACCCACTGTTTGATCTCCCGCCAGCAAGTAGTTCGTGCAAACTGACAGAAAAGCATCGCATGCAAAGATTAACTCTCTGCCATAGAAAATACATAAGCCATTTGTGGCATGTGTCGCGAAACAAGCTAACCGCCGCTCAGTAGGCAGTCATGTACGAAACACCATAGGTGAATGTTCCAGGGGCGGATCTAGGATAAATTTTTAGAGGGGGCAAACATATGATAAATGATGCAAATATCATTTCTAAGTGTAGACAAACCAGTCTTAGCTTAACATATTAGAAGGTTTCAGAAAATTGATGGAAGCAGCTGCCCCCTTGGCTATAGTCTAGATCCGCCCATGGAATGTTCATCTTTCCCAGCGCCTGAATACTCCAGATTGCTTATCCTTCTCATTATCTATCAAAATTTGGACGAGCGTGGGTATACAGGGTTGCAAATGCGGCCATGCTAGGCCCCCAAAACTTAATGGTTTAGTACAAAATGTACTTTTTTTGAACAAGTTGAGTATGTACTAGAACCATTAATCACAGCTAATGAAATATGAAGACGATGTGTAGTTGTTTGGATACAGAAGATTAGCAGTCAGTTTTCGGGAAACAAATTTTAGGCTGATCTTTAGAAAAAACAGTTGTGAGGATTAGTCTGTTAAGATTCAGTACATGGAAAATCATACTATTTGGATACCAAAAGTTCGAAATCGTACGATTCCTCAATTACATATCTATTCTGCAGCCTCTTGCAAGGTTTGCTTTTTCACGGAGGCCGCCCGCTAGTTGTCAGTCGTGCAAGACCGAAAGCCAGTCCCGCGAGGTGGTGTGGGCGGCGTTCGTACCGATTCGAGGAGACTATCCATTGCAAGCTTGTGTAAATCAACCGCAACACCGAACGATTTTGGACATGGACGTGGCTGGCAAGGCGACGGTCAGGGGCCAAAGAAAGAAAGGGCACGGCTTCATGCCACAGTGAGAAGGCAGGGCCTACAAAAGATCGTCCAGAAACATCGACAGCAAACCAGAAGTTCGTCCAGGAATCACCGGACGAAAGATCGTAGTCAGTATCTGGACGTGAAACCAAAACGTATTTTCCTGGTTTTGCTGAAACAAAGTTTTGCTAATCAACACTTATATTGCTCAAGCCAAAAAAGGTTTTGTGTGGTTATTCTGTCTAACCGAGTTCATATGAGAACATTTCTCTATAAACCTGATAATATCCACGACAAATCCACAGGATGATTAGAGCAGAGACGAAGGATTATCAGTAGGCATGGCTACTAGCCAGCCACGATAATCATCCAAGAGAGATTCTGGCACAGCAGGCAAATCACTCAAGGGCTGCAACAAGTACAAGCATAACCAGACACTCAAATTTAACAGTTTAAGGAAACTCTTCATAAAAATCTCTGCTACATCCAACAGAACAAACAGAATATGATATTTAAGGTATCTGAGACACCAACACTTAGATATAGCACAGAAACTGTTCCGAACTTGCGATGCTCCAAAATTAGGCTAACCCTTCACAGTACCAGAAAGCTAAAGCTTCATATCAAACCTTTCACTTCTTGGCTTTCTTTGGTGCCCTGTTGACATGAGAAGGGGAGAAAATTAGCTCACTGAAAAGAACGAAAAATAACTCAAGTGAAGAAACATTTTGAAGACACTTACACTGCAGCTGGCGCTGGAGCTGGAGCTGCAGCTGCTGGTGGTGCTGCATGGTCCTTCGGGCCCTGTTTGCCAAATAGTACTAGTTAACCAAATGTTCTAAAAAACAGTTGTAAATAGTAGGAGCAAACTTTGATCATGTTTCTTACTTCAGGAAAGAAAAGCTTGCTAAAACCAAATAAAACATTTGAAGCTCAAAATATTGACCAAAATCAATTAAATGACAGACATGACACATAACAGATTGGACATAACATCCCACTCCAAGAAGAGTCTGCCACCCAAACTAAGCAGAAAGATGGTCATAGAGTGTTGTATAATCCTTCATTTCTTCAATAGATAAATATAATCCAAATGCTAGTTTCTCAAAGACATGTGTAAAAACAGTGCTAATTAAGTATTGCGGTACCAAAATCATGCATCACTAAAGCCAACCAACAATAAAACACAAGAGTTTAGAGTAAGAAACATAATCTTACCTGAGCAAGCCGCTCATCCCTCCTGGCAATCTTCCTCACTCGGCTTGCCTTGCTCTTAGCGCGCTTGGCCTCGAACTGGTCAGCAAGGGTCTTCTCTCTTGCCTTCTCAGCCTTGGACTTGTGGATGCTTTCCATAAGGACCCTCTTGTTTTTGTACATGTTACCCTTGACCTTCAGGTACATTTCATGGTACATGTGCTTGTCGATCTTCTTCGCCTCACGGTACTTGCGCAGAAGACGCCTCAGGATGCGCATCCTCCGCATCCACAGGATCTTGGTGGGGAGCCTTGCCTCCCTGGTACCCCTGCGCTTACCTGTACAGAGAAGTTACATACATATTACAGAACATAATTTCCAAACATGATTACCATAAAACACATTAAAGTTGGGGCTACAAACCATATCCTGAGTGACGTCCCTTCTGCTTGGCTTCGTTTGCCCTCCTTGCACGAGACCTGGAGTGGATCTTCTGAGGCTTCCTGATAATGAAACCATCCTTGACCAACTTCCGGATGTTCTGCCCTGCAAGTTTTGGTCACATAACAAATCAGCATACTGAAAATGAGAAGCACAAATGGATTGACCATAACCACAAATGATTTCACATTATAGGGGCAGGCATATCAAACAGGTAAGAAGTGCACGCATAGCAAATGGGAGCATAAGAGGAATGCATATCACAAAGAAACACCAAGTAGGAAACAGAGTAGCTGTTATTGAGACACTCTGAAATTCAAAAGTGTTTGTGAACTTTTACCAATATACAAACTGAGTGATTGACAATCAGAATAGTCATGTGTCAATGTAAAACAACACCAAAACCAGCAAAACTCAACTAGCTTCAATGTGCATACAGTTTTCAAGAGGTTATCATGGTTAAGCTCATCGAGCAACTTACAAGTGAAAACTCGATATGTGTGGATAAACGTTTGCCAGCCCACTTCTATAGATCAGCTTTTTAACTACTGGTGTACAAGTTTTGGCAGCCTATGTAACAACTCTGCATGCAAGCATAGAGCAGTGCAGATATGATCTCTCTAAGAAATATGTACTTTCAACAAAAGTTGCAAACACATCATAACAGTTACCTGTGTAATTGGGAGCAATTTGATGATTGTGCAAGGTTAATACATTAAATAGCATATCATATCAAACGCAGGAAACCTATTATCCTGCATGAGGACAGACCAGAAAGACGCATGCTATTGAAGTGTGTATACAAGAAATAAGCATACTAAGCAAGGTAACAGGAAGGTTTCGCATTATTGACAGCAGCAATAACCACCAAAAGCCAGGCAATTTAACAATGTCAGACGCGAGCTAGATAAAAAAATATCAACCTAAGCACGCCCGGCAACTAAATCCAGGTGATTAACAGCATTAAGAACCGTGTGCACAAACATCTACAAGAATTGCCGACCCGTTAAAACTAAAAAACAATCATAGGGATGATACGAATCTCTACATCACAGGTCATAGCTAACACGGCCCATGAGAACACTATAATCCTGCCGCAAAGAACATACGGTTATCAGCTACGTACACGAAGAACACTAATCCTGGCAACCCGCTGTTCATATAAGATGTAATAGCAGAGCAAACAAGCATCGATCAACCAACCTCGACCAAAGTACGCCGATACCACTACCTCGACGACAGATCTACGAAATCTACATGATAAGGGCAGGAGGAAGGCGCGAGGATCTTACTCGAGTTGGCCATCGAGATCTCATTGACCTCATTGGGGTCGAGCCAGACCTTGCCCTTGCCGCACTTGAGGACGCTGGAGGCCAGACGCTTCTGCAGCTTCAGCGACACCATCTCCGCCGCCGCCGCTCTCCCTTACCTGCCGTGTGGTTGTGGCGCAAGGGTTTGGAAATGCGGCGCTGGCGGCGCCTTATAGTTCCAGGGGAATTAGGGTTTCCCTGGCTCTCCAGTTGGGCCGGGCCTTTGTTGTATGGCTTGTTTCGCTCTATCTCTGGGGCCAACGGGCTAAAGATTATTAGGCCCACTAAAAAGGATGTCGCCATTCTCAAACTTCCTTATTGAGAGGAAATTTTCCTTTTTCCCTTCTGCAGCATATATGCTAAAACAGAAGCGTCAGGACAGTTGGCGAGTGAAGCGAAGTCGAGTATCTTTTTCAGCCTATGTACAATTGTTGAGATGAGGGAAGCAATATGTTTGAAACTGAATATTCTCACAGAAGCTATTACTGATACCTACTTGGGTCTGCGAACCCAAGTTGAAGTTGATAGATCAGATTATTTTATTCATCTTATTGAGAGAGCCTTGGAAAGATTGAAGGGTTTTAAGGAAAAGCTTTTTTTCTTACGGTGCTAAAGATGTACTCTTAAAAGCGGTGGCCCAAGCCATCCCTGCATATGCTATGTTAGTGTTCAAGCTTCCCAAACAAGTAACAAAAGGGACCATAGATGTTATGACCTGTTACTGGTGGGGAGATGACGATGTCCAAAAACATATGAATTGGTTCGCTTGGTGGAAAATGTGTGTGCCGAAGAAAAGATGAGGTATGGGATTTAGAGATCTACACTGTTTTAATCTGGCAATGTTAGCCAAGCAATATTTGCGTCTACTTTGTGGACCAGAATCCCTATGTGCCCAAGTGGGGAAAAGTACTACCCTACCGGAGATTTGTTGAATGCAAAATTAAAAAAAGGATCTTCTTATACTTGGCAAAGTATTTGGGCAGGGGTCCAGACTTTAAAAAAAGGATATGTGTGGTGGGTTGGTAATGGAGAAGAAATAAACATATGGAATGATCTTGGGTGCCAAACAACCCCTCTAGGAAGATTATTACTCCTAGAGGTAATATAGTCTATACCAAAGTTTCACAACTTATCGACTCAGTTAATAGATGATGGGATGAACCGATGTTGAGATCATTGTTCTACTCGGTGGATGTGAACAGAATTTTGAAAATCCCTCTCACAATAGGCACGATGGAAGATTTGTATCTTGGAATTATACTAAGAATGGAATTTTTCCAGTCCGCTCAGCTTATCACTGTTAGTGGGATCATCAACATGGAAGGAGACCGGGAGCTTCTGATATAAACCAGTCTGGGCACAAGTTTGGAAACTTAAAGTTTCTGCGAAAATCAAAATCTTTGCACGGAGGCTTCTGCATGGTACTATTCCTTGTAATTGTATAAATAGGCACACCATCATGTCAAGCCTTTGTCCTGTTTGCAGAGTAGGGTGTGAGACCACAAAACATGCTTTCTTTGAGTGTCCAAGAGCTACTGAAATTTGGGAAAATCTAGGTGTAATGGAGATAATCTTTAAAGCATGTATGGCTAACGAGAAGGATTTGTAGCCTTAGAATACATTTTGAGAAAGAGAGACAATATGTCAAGAGCTGTTCCTGATCTTGGACTTAAGGAACTGATCGTTTCAGCATGCTGGAACATGTGGCGGGAGAAACGGAAAATTACAAGAGATGAGAATGTTCAAAAACCGGCAAGAATGAGCCAGGCGATTCTTGCACTTTCCCTGAACTATTTCGGAGCGAGCTAAAGGAACCCGATCATTAGACGTCACGGTTGGATAAAACCAGCGGAGGATTATGTGAAACTGAACATTGACGCCGCGTTTTCTGTGGAGAGCTTCTCAGGGGCTACACGAGCCGTCATTAGAGACAACCAAGGTATATTCCTGGCAGGGTGTTCCAATACCATACCGCATGTTGCTAATGCAGCGATAGCATAAGCAATTGCCCTTCGGGTGGGACTTATTCTCGCAGGTCAAGTCGGCTGCAATAGTATTGAGATCAAAAAGTGACTGCATGGATCTTGTCGACATGATGCAAAAGGGAGGAAACTCCATTGGTAGCGCAACAACAATTTATGAACATTGCTCCTTCTTAGCTCGTAATCTTACTCGTGTCAAAGTCTCTAATTGTCCTAGGGAAGGTAATGTAGTAGCTCATACTTTGGCTTGTAAAGCGGAGGGACCTTAGACAGTTACCTGGTTTGAGGATCCACCTGATTTTCTTTTGAGCCTCTTGGAAAACGATTTAACTGTGATGTGATAGCAGCAAGTTTCTGACGCACTCTTTTCCTTACCAGGGTACCGAAGGGGACTGGAAGGTTATTAATGAGGCGGCTCGCTTGTTCGTTAATATAAGTATGTTTTACCTCAAAAAAAACGCAGAATATTTTACGTTAGCTCATTCTCACCACTCACCAAGACAATTATTATTGTCTTCTCAAGGTTACCAAATATTCTCCAATCATACCTATAGATAAATTTAAAGCAAGATAATTTGATTGCATTACACCCAGGTGCATCACAACACTATGATCATCATTATCTATGTCGTGGCGGTTCCGACACCTTATGATCATGATCGTCCATCATCAGTTAGGTTGAAGTTTGGTGTCCATTTTATAGGATGTCATATCTGCAAGATTAAGTGGCGTGCCGCGTGCATGCTTCCCCAAAACAGACATAGCGAAGCAATAGGCATGTTAGTGTGTTCGGCTCCTAATCTCATAGAGGCATTGAATAATATTTCTTTATATATTTTACCATCATCTGAAGTTTCTCGTAACTAATGAAAACAATGTTTGACATGATGCATGTACAAATAAGAACATAAAGTATAAATGTAAATGCTATAGAATTGTTTTTCATGTTCATTTCTATATGTGAATATAATTTGTGTGTACTATCTCTAGTGCATGCAGTAGTGATATATTGCAAATGAAACGAAATGTGCTTGTAGCTCCCGAGCTCCAGTGCTCTTGCTATGTTAAAAAAAATTAAAAAAAATTTACAAGTTATAAAAAACATGAAAATAATTCTGAAGAATGTCATTGATACATCCCACAATCATGCAAAATCCTAATCCTAAATTCTTTTTATTTAGAGCTAGAGAAAAATGACAAAATCTGATATGTTTTTGAGATTTGAAAATGACTACTCAGATCTACAATTTTGTCATTTTTGTGTAGCTCCAAATATTAAGTATTTGAAATTAATGTTTTGCACGTTTGTGGTATACATCATTGACTATGTGTGGATTTGTTTTCAAAAAATTTTGAAACTCAAAAATATGATTTTTTATTTTTTTAAAAAAACGAGATCACTGGTGCCCATGTGCACCAAATCTCTGTCCCAAATGAAACCACTAATTGGTATAAAAAAACACAAATATGTAGTATAGTACAACTACTTATAAGTATGTAAGACGTTCATGCTGTACTTATTGTGAGTAGTATCTTAAATCATTTTCGTCCGATTATCCTATTCAACTTCTAGGAGCATGTAGAGTATCACGTATGGGGCTATCTAAAGGTATAATTGATGCCCCCCATAGGGGGTCTTACAGCGATTTGAGAATGTGGGTCGTCCGATCTTTACACTGGCTGGATCTTAGCCGTCCCTTTGTGGCAGCAGCGCAGGTGCTGGTTGGCTGCCTCGCAGGGACGCGTTTATGACCGGATGTCCTGGCGCTAGAAAAAGCAATGAAACGACGCTTGTCTACCTGTCTGCGGCTGTGCGTGGATCCCAGGCTTGGCCAGGTCCGCTCGTCAGTTACTGGGTGTTTTTTTTGTTGGTCGCGCGTCGATTCGGCCCGTGGAAAATATCTTCTCTCTGCGGGGTAGTTTGGGGTTTTCGTCGTTGCTCCTCTCCCCCAATCCCCATCTCTCCCGTGCTGCTCCTCTCCCCCAATCCCCACCCCTCCCGTGCTGCTCCTCTCCCCAATCCTCTGCTGCTCCTCCTCCTCCCCAATCCCCTACCTCCACTCCATCTCCGGCGAGCCGCCGTCAGACGCGTCTTCTAGCTAGCGCAGCTCTTTCCCTCTTGCAACCACAACCTCCCGTGCGGATCCCAAAGCAGCGTCATGGCAACGTTGGTTGATCGTGCCGGGCGGAACACGATGAGGAGGAGCACCGACGGTCGCCATCGGAGGGAGAAGCGAAAGGCCGCTGCTGCCTATCTCCCTCTGATGCTGCCTCTGCTCTCGTCCTCCTCCGTAGGGGCGGACGTCCGCCATCGCCGCCGCGACCTCCGGCGATCTCATCATGGAGAGGGCGGTTGGTGGTGCCGGGCGGAGCGCGATGTGGAGGAGCAGGAGGCATATTGTTGGGCTCTCCGTGCTGATTTATTTGCCTTGACATTTGTTTCTCAGGTTCATTATGTGCTCTTTGCTTGGATCTCTTAGAAGCATATCAATATATTACAAGGTTTCTTTGCTCGCACCTGAGGATGAGATATCATATTTCTTCTTTCTTCCAAGGGTCTGCAGTAGGAGTTTAGGTGAACATCTTAGTATATCAGTATATTACAGGGTCTGCAGCAGGAGTGCGTGGATCTGCTAGGTATTTTCAGATGCAAAAAATTATTACTTGAACACCCATGCAGTTTTTGTGAATTATTTTTGCATGACACTCAGTTTTGTGATGGCATGATGCTGATGTTTATGTTAGGTTGAACCCATACAATATGTAAAGAGAGGTAGAGGGAAAGAGCCCCTGTTCATAGCCGCAATTTGTATTGTTACTCTCAGGTTTGTCGCTTTGGCCCTTGCTTGATTCAACAGCTCCTAGAAAATGTTTCTGCAAGTTTTGTTTCAGTGAGGTTTGCCTGAACGGAAACTCTGAATTATTCATCTGTACTGAAACTTATGCTTTTCTATTTCAGAGATAAATTGAGAGTGAGTATGAAGGAAGAATTCGTGTTAATCCCTAGAGCTATGAAGTATTCGCTTTCATTTCCTGGTCATATTGCTGGATGGTAATATAGCTACTGTATTTCTTTGTTTTGGTAAAATTCATTGATTGTTTTTTCTTGTTTTCCTATACTGAAGGTGATCAAAACATAAGCCTTAATATGAATTTATATTGTGTGAGGCATTTTTCTTGCCGATGGCTAACTTCTATTTGGTACCAAATTACAGTTGCGCTTTACTCTCACCAATCGTATTTGAGAATATAGTTCTTTTCAAGCCATGCTTTTGTGCCTTGTATTATTTATGTATGATACCTTTCATGTTACTGGTGGATTATTGTAGCGAGAAGGTAAGGCCTACATGATTCCTAATTGGGCTGATTATTTTATTAGATTCTTCCCAGTTTGTTAACTTAAAAAGTGGTCAATATATTTTGGAGTCGTTATAATTGTTGATCTTCAGTATCGTCTTTACATGTTGAATAGCTGTAGTCCTTCCGGCATCTTATCCTCAATATTGATTCGGTTGTCAGGTTCTCACATCTTTCGCATCTGGACGTGCGAGATCTGTGGTGGCTGCTGTCACGTCAGAATTTTCTTTATGACATCTTACCTACACAACCTGTTGTTTTCCTTATAGATAAATGAAGGTCCCATTTTGCCATGTTAGCCTGAGCAGTTTATGAACAAGTGCACCGTGTTGTGGTGTGTGCCTGGTTCCTAATCCCCTATTTTACGTCTGAAGTATATTGTTTTTCACCAATAAGATGCACATAACACACATATATTGTGTAACAATACATCTATGTCAGGGAAAATTGGTTGCAACTGTTAACGCTTAAATTACCCATTTTCTTGCTTGATGTCAACAGCTTATTTCTGAACTTGGGAAACATGTATTTCTAGGAAGACCAAAGGTCATTTAATAAAGTTGAGACTTGTCAAATTTGAGATCAGAATATTACACCGCCACCTCTTTTTTTAGATTTTAGGTGCTGGTTTCGTGCTTAGGTGACCATTTCAATTCCTGAAGCCTTTTATAAGCTATGTTATTAGACTTTCAAGTTGGTATCAAACATCTACCGACGATTTATTTTATCTTAATTTCACCTCTTTGGGTCTTATGATGCGATCTTTATATTGCTAACTGAGATTGGGATTTATGTTTCTCGCTTTTACGGGTTGGATATGTTTTTATAGGGTAATTTGGATTTTGATGCTACCGCTCTATACTGAAGACTATTTGGATTTTAATGTATCCAAGCAATACTCCTCGCTGCCCTCCTCTCAGGTAATTTCCTCTGTGTCCCTTCTCTATATTCTAGATCTGAACTCCGGTTGAACCCATATTATATGATAGAAGCAGATGGTGGTGATGCGATCGTTGGTGCGATAGCTTGGCTGTACTGGCAATTGGCAAACGAGGCCATGGGTACCAACATGGAAGGTATCTCAGACCACCACGAGCGTTCTATTTTGTTCAGGTGATGCCCGCCGGGGAGGTTTCTCTTTGACACAGATTGGTGACACGTGATGCGTCCATGTGTTAGGATATGTAATTGATGTTGCCACAAAGGGTTCCCAAATTTTCTCAAAGATGATTGTTTCATATATATTTTAATGTTGAATGGGCACCAATTTTACTTCATGGGGCTCCTCGACTCATGGTTTTGTCTATCTCTGCTAACCCAGTGTCATGTTTATGGGTTGCTGCTCGTGTTGTTGCTGCTGCTCATGTTCATCCCGCCCTGCATTCATTCAATGGAGGAGCACATTTGATGAACGAGGTCAACAAGCCAAGGACCAGGGTACCTTTCATCTCTTCTTCCTGATCTCCCATCTCTCTCTACTTAATCCCCAACATCTTTATTTTTTGCCTAGAAGATGTTTGACACAAATCATGGAGTGGAAGCTTTTATTGATTCTCTCGATCTGACTTTCGGTCGTCCTTGTGTCTGTGTTCCAGCCAAGGAAGGCAGTGTGAAAGGAGGTTTAACCAGGCATTAATTGGTCTCTAAATTGGTAAAGGCGATTGACTTGCAGCTATTTCATTTTTTAGCAACATGGCGAGGAAGGGATTAATGGCGCTACATCACTCCAACCTTTATCCACCAGGTTGTTCACGCTTTTGATATTTGGATTGACCTGAGATGACTAGGTTCTTGCATTCAATACAAATTCTGGTTTACGTTTGCCTAAATTTATTTTAATACTTGCATATGTAAATTGGCTATTTGACTGAATTTGTGGTGACTACTAATAATTATTCAAACTAGAAATTAATTGAGCACAAAGGTCTTAGATAGTGATTACCAATTTTGCAATACGTAAATTAATATTTGTGTATCGGATTATGTCGTTTATACCTACATGGTCCGATTTGATTAGTTTGCTAATAGGATGATGGTTTCGGTTTTCAGCGTTGGATGGACCAATTTTCCTCCCTCTACTAGCCCATGGTGCTTGATCCATTTTTATATGGGTATACATGGTGCCACACTGTCCCATTCTCCTTTGGCTCTGCAATTCTGGTTTCCCTTGTTTTAGATGATCAACAGCTGGTTGATTTCTTTTTTTTTCTTACATTTCACCACATGGCTATGGTTACAGGTAGGAGGACATAGCGGAATTAATGGAACGAAGAAAAATGCTGCCGGAGATGCAAGATTAATACAACATGTTATTTGGGTACTGGTTCTTTTTTAGTTACATATGCAAAAGGATTGAGAAAAAGGCTTTGATGTTGATGTTGCTGTTGTGCAAAAGGATTGGCACGACCTTGATATTGACAATTGTCAAAGGTGCTGCTTTGTTGGGTAGGTAGCCTTGGTAGTTAAAATATTTATTTACTTTGCTTATAAAATTCAAAATGTGCATCTATTTTCCACTTCCAAAATCCATAGTCAATGGCAAAATGTGGTTAGACAGTTTGCACAACATAAGATTAGAAATGAAATCTAGGATACTTTTATATTGTACTGTGGTGTATATGTAGTGCACGACTTTTGATATTATTCAGTGGATCCCTGTTGTGGTTTTTATCCTGTAGGCCTTGTTTTTTCAATTGGAATGTTTAACTGCCTCTTATAGTTCTAGGTATAAAGTATTTTTTCGTCTGTTCAGGTCAAAGACGTCTCCATTTAATACATGAGTTTGTGCACTGTGACTAAACATGTTATCTTCCTTGATATGTTAACTGATGAGCTCACACAGTTTGATATAATTCCCTGTAAAGTCTTGCGTGGCGTCTGCGATTTTGATCTGCTTGCAACCTGTGAAGTGGTGTTTATCCTGAGACTGAAATGGTTCTTTCAGGTTACTTGCACCGTTAACTGTGTATTGAACTACCTAAGTGCTCAGGTGTATTTTCACTGTAGGTGGCCACCAGATATTTTTTTCAAGTGAAAGTTGTTTGATATGATGACCTGATGTATACGATCAATTTCTTTGTAAGGCTACAAAATCTGAAACAGAAAGATCCAACAAAAGGTAAGCTACAAATTTATCATTATCATTTGGTGCTCTGGTTGTATGAGAAGATCTTGATATTTAAGTAGGTTATACAATGTAGATGGAAAAAATCATTTCCACCATCTGCTTTGTTTCCACGGCCATTCAGTGTGCTGCTTTTCAAGTTGTTGCATCTACTTGATTACTGATACATGTTGTAGTTTGGTCTTTTTTACCATCCCTGTTTTGTTCTTTTAATTACCACATACTAGGTTTTACTGCTCTCCATATAACATATCATTATCAGAATGGCAGATTCTTTTATTTACCATTCTTCTAATTTGATATAGTGAAGTGTATTTGTTTCTACATTACTTATTTTGAGAGCGAGTATCAGTTTTAAATTTGTCTTATTTCAACCATTTGATAGTGAGATGATACAATAATTTCTTTTTATCGAGTTCCCGTTATTTGTGATGCTTTGTGTAAATTCTCAGGTTTTGAAAAGGAGATTTCTACATCCTTATTATGCTTCATGTCCTTTTGGCAAAATGCAATATGATGGATGACTGTTCGGTGGTAAGTTTTGGCAAACCACACATTATATCATTATTATGTCCTTATTATCCTTATTATGTCCTTTTGGCAAAATGCAATATGATTAATCATGAGAGTAGAGCTAATAAGAATGCTCCTTTTTAGTAAGAAAATATATGCACTTGCCTTTCGTACTTTTTACCCTGTTATGTTATTAGAACATATAGCTACATGGTTGCCTTTGCTGGTACCATAGTACATATTACTAAATCGTCATCAAATTCTTCTCCGTAGATAATGGATACTAATGTGCTATGCTTTTGCTTCTACGGCGTAGATTATATTATGCTGACCTTACCGCTGTTAGCGTTGGACGAAAGCTACTGCTGGCCGAGAAAATGGTTCTTCACTGCTAATATTGGTCTGTTGATTTGGCCACGGTCTGTCAAACTGACGGTTACTAATTAACCTAAGCAAAATGAAACATCTAGGGATGCGACTGACTACACTAGGATCCCACATGATTTATTTTTAATCTATTAAATTTCAGTAATTACGGATAGAAAGAGGGCTCATTCATCCATGTTGTGCTTCAAGTTTAACAGTATTTTCTATTTTGAGTTAGTATCTTCGTAGTATTCAGCTCTGTATAGACTCCATATGTAGGTTATATTTTTCTGTAGGTAAAGAAAATAGAGATTGTGTTTCTGCATAGAATTCGCATCGCATCTTAGAAGAATAATATCACATATTTTAGTTTAATCATCTGTATGCTGCGTGCTTTCGATTTGTATAAATGTTCACTATAGTGTTTTACAAACCCGTTTACCAATACAGAAAACGGGAAAAGGGCGTCAAGGAGTGCCCCTAATTTTTTGGTCATTCTATTCGTCCTAAGACAAACAACTGTCTTCATCTGATGTCCAGATGTGCTTGAAAAGATTTTAGCAATCTCATGTAATTCCTTTCTATGTCTATATGTTCATTCTATTTATAGTCTGGCTATTGTATTGACCCTAACGGCTAGGTGCTAAAATTTGATCTTTCGGGTGATAATGATTTAATGGAAACACTTGAGGTTCCGTGGGGAAAATGACTTGTTATTCTTGCTGGCACTACTTTCTGAGATATTCCGGTATCCTCTCTTTATTTTGTCATAGATGCCGATATGCTATCATTTCTATCTTTCTTGTTAACATATCTCTGAAGTGAAAGGGGTCAAGCCATCCCGAAAGCTTGTAAATGGTACATCAACGTAGACATACCTGAAATAATTGTCCTCCCTGCTTGGTACAACATTTTATCCTGACTTCTCTGTAATGTAATATTGAATGATACTGACATATATTTTTTTAATCTTCTTTCACTGCAGTTGACCAATTAACCCAACGCAAAATCTTTGGTGGCTACCAAAATTGCTCTGTGTCACCAAGTAGGCGACTATCTGAGAAATCTCTTGTTGAATTGATCAACTGCAGTCTTGCATGAGATTGTTTGGAGAAGATGATGGCCTCCTATTCCTAAACTTACAATTGTTATGTACTCATGTAGTGTAAGTTTGTTTAAAGCCTCTTCGGTTTATCCATTTTGTTGCTTTTGACCGTTATCACCATTTTTTGATAGGTTAATTAGATTGATATCTTTGAAATTTCGTATGGTTTTAGTAATTATGTTACCGATGTTCACTTAATTTTATGAGCTTATTATATAAGTTTCACAAAGCATTCCTCGCGTGATTTTGTTGCTCACGAGCAAGCCACTCTGTTAGTGATTTTGTATGCCTCATCCTAATTTTACAAAACCTAAAAAGTATATTATCATTTTTCATCTTATTTTTTATCGCTATACAAAATCGAAACCATAGCGAATTTCACGGGGTCGTGCGCCAAGGCGCACATCTAAATCTAGTATATGCAAAGACCGAACTGGGCCATGGGCCCATGGCACATCCTAGGATTATTGCGAAAAAATTGCTTGTATTTATCGGTAGCCCTCAGTCTCGACACACATGTTTCTTGCCCTTTACACTCTATTCAGTGTTTTTCTTTTGCCAGTTGCCAGCCATGGAGCACTGCTGGCTAAGTCCAGTAGACCTAAAAAAACTAAGTCCAGTAGTTTATGATACAAAGACCAGTGGAGAGTCAATCGATCGAGGAGTTGTTGCCCTGCAGGTAGCAGCAGCATGCATGGTGCGCTTGCATAGCCAGGGACTAGGGGCACATACAAGCACGAGGCACCAACTGGAAGTCCAACAACTGAACAACATTGCGAGCAGCGACAATTGAGATGATCCAACAATCATGACACCCAAGCAACTAGCTATCGTATCGAGCACCTCATCTCCATTTCTTGCCCGTGTTACTTGTTTTTCTTTCCCCAAATTCTTGGTTAATAACTTGACAACATGATTTTTCCACTTAATTTGTTCTTTTCATTTTACAATGCAAGTTCCACAGATTATCCTCACTTGAGAAGAATTGATTTTTTTATGATCTTCTATATATGTTTATTTTTTCGTATCTTGTAACCATTGGGAACAAAATGTATAGGGTAATTACTAATGTCTATTCCATTTCGAAAAAAACTAATGTCTACTGAAGATGTATAATTTAGAATTGTAAAATTATGTTAACTTCTTGGGCCTTAGCCCTTAGCCACCCATGAATTATAGTGGACTAAGGATGTGTTCGGTTTGGGAATTAGGTGGAATGGAATGGAACCATTCACCATTTCATTCCTCGGAGCCATTCTCGTGTTCGGTTCAGGGATAAGATGGAATGGAACCGTTCCTCGAAAGGGAATATTCCGTCCAGATGCGGAACGCACCCGTCCGGGCAAATCGGCCGGACGAGGTGGAATGTCTCGATCTGCGTGCTAATTAACCAAATTTAGCAATAATTAATCAAGTTTAGCAGTACTAATCAAGTTTAGCAAATAATTAATCGAGTTTAGAATAATTAATCGGGTGACTAATCTCACCCATTCCATTCCATTCTCATCCTATTTCAAAACCGAACACAGGGATGGAACCGTTCCGTGACAATTTTTTTGTCCAAACCGAACACAGGGATGAAACGGTTCCGTGACAGTGGCATTCTATTCCACCTCATTCCCAAACCGAACACAGCCTAAGCAAACGCATCATCAAAACCATTAATCACTTTTTGGTGGACACACTCTCGCGCTATCCACTTTGGTGATGAAGGGTGAAAAATATTCATCGTTGGGGAGGAGCTAGCTGGTGAAAGGGATCCACACGGTAAAGAGTAGGACACGGGTGCCCGACGTCTTCATTGGCCCATGTATCTCGTGCTGATGCGGATGAATTGGCAGGAAAAAGAAAAAGGAAAACCCCATGGAGTCTCAACTTGAATTAGTTAGACGTCTTTGAAAATATAGTGTCTAACTTGTTTCCTGATATGGAAGCGCATCTGGTGTAGTGGTATCATAGTACCCTCCCACGGTACTGACCAGGGTTCGATTCCCTGGATGCGCACTTTTTTTCTTTTGCCACAACACCCTCGTTCTGCTAAAGGATTTTTTTTTTGGCAGTCTTCATTTCTCGGTGAGTTATTGCACTTCTGGCCCAAAACCTACAGTTGGCTTAGCCCGAGTGCAGTTTAACTACTTGAGAATATTGGGCCGAGTACTCGGTTGGTTCATATCTTTCTTCACCCAACCCAGTAAAAAATGTACGCTCTTCTCGTAATTAGACCTGCATCTGATGTTCCGTTAATTTTTTTTAGAGAACACGTGTGCTTTTTTTTTTTCGGGGAAATATCGAAACTTTATTCCTCAATAATAGGATTACAGTCAGCCAGCACCAATTCGGAAATACATACTGGTATATGACGCACCCAACAATTGGTGCTTCCTCCGGTTCTACCTATGTTGGCTAGACAATGAGCAACCCTGTTCTGGTCGCGCTCGATCTTCATGAGGACATTATCTCGAATATTCAACAGATGTTTGATTTCATCAATAAGGTGACCATAAGCAGATCTATTCTTCCCGGTACACTTCATTGCAGTGATGGCTTCGGCACAATCAGTTTGAATAAGTACAGGTAATTCAGACCATTGATGTGCAAGGGCCAACCCCTCCATAATCGCACTAATCTCCGATTCTAGTGCGTCATTGCAGTTCCATAACACTCTATGTGCTGCAAAAATGACCTGCCCATTTGTATCTCTAAGAACCATGCCAGTACCACCCTTCCCTTCGTCATACGAGCCATCGACCGAGAGAGCCACCCATCCCTCCGGAGGTTTGGGCCATGGACTTGTACGCCGGTAGGATTTGACAGGAGGTGCAACTCTGTAGGGAATGCACGGTTGCTTACCCTTCATGATTTCCCGCTCATCACAAAGTTTAAGTTGAAAAAGTGTGGACAAATAAGTTTCTAGGAACTGCTTCATAGCCTCTGTTGGTGGCTCCTGTTTATGATGCAGCACATCATTACGTACGTGCCAAATCCTCCAAAGGAGCATAACAATCATGCCAAATACAAGGATGAATGTCTTTGTTGGTTATCCCAGAGAATTGATTGGGAATTCTTTCCACTATGAAGTAAAAGACAAAAGTGTTTGTTAATATTACTTGCTTATTTCCAAGAAATTGTTTTCTAGCGAAGTATTTGAGTGGGAGGACAATAGAACTTGATAAGGTTTATGAACCTGAGCATAATGATCAGAGTAGCGCAGCATCGGAAATAGGTTCCGGAAGCGGCTACGACAATCATGACTCCCATGACTACAAAGTGTTTTAGCCATGGAGATCGAAGTACCTATTGAACCTTGTAGTTTTGGTTTACTTTGTGATCAAATAAATAATTTGTGAACATAGGATTGTTTTTGAACAATGATAAACCAACTACAAACAAAGAAGTTATGATGGGCCCTGACTCCGTTAAAATGGCTATACACCATGAAATCCAAGATAGATGAATACTTTTTGAAAGTAAATGGATCTATGAAATTGATGAACTTGGATGGAATATCCTTGAATAAGCTAGACTTGTCGAAAAGTTGTTTACGACAAAGTTCAAAGAGTTGACTACGATAAGATTAGATCTTCCGTAGCAATGCTTATAGTCTATGTGGATTATTCTAGTAATCGCTACATATTTCTTTCATGAGATATGATAGTAGGATGGCAAAATACATTACTTAACAGAAGTGTGTATTAAAGGTGTATACAAGATACAACCAATTGTTTTGCTAGTCCGTAGAATACTAGATAGGTATACGAACTTCAATTGGATGAAGTGAGTATCGCGGAGTTAGAATCTTCACCGGATGAAATAGTCAAAGAGTTTTTTGATTTTATCAGAAACGATGAAGATACTTGCATTTGCAAGAAATTAAGTGGGAGCGCTGAGACATATTTATAATACTTTATGTAGATGACATATAGTTGGATATAAATGATGAAATTATATACTTGATTATAAAAGGTTTCATTGAGAATTAACTTCAATGAAAGAATATGGACTGAAACATATTTAGTGTCAAGATCTATGAAGATAGATTGAAACACATAATAAGTTTAAGTCAAAGTACATAGAAAGGATATTGAAGTAGTTCAATATAGAAATAATAAGAAAATGTTCTTGTCATGTGAAGTTTTAACAAGACTTGAGTGTATCTGACACTCAATGAGTAAAAACACATGAGTGATTTTAAATCACAATTAATATGTACACAATCAAATGTCCTGAGCTCTAAAAGTTAGGAGCATATACCAGAATGATTCATGTGATGTTCATTGACAAATAGTAAGAATATCCATGTGTGCTTTAGAAGAACCAAGGATATATATATATAGTTTTATATGGGTAATGACAAACAAAATTGTTGTAAAGTGTTGCACCGATATTAGTTTGGTCATATATAAAAATAAATTTCAATCTCAATTAGGCTAAGTGTTATTAAAAAGGTAGCACAATGCTAGATTTAGAAGAGTTCTAAATATTGTGACGGATTCTACAAAAGAAGTGCGAGTATGTCATTGTTTCGACAATGATTGAGGATGTTGAGTCAAGAAGTTCTTTGAGAACTTGGTGTAGTTCCGATAGTGTCGGAACTTTGAAGCTATATTGTATGTGATAATATTAGTGACATATTTCGGATCAGCGGAATTAAGGTTCCACCGGAAGACCAAACACATTTAATGCCGACTCATTTGGAAAATGAGTGATGCGTGAAGACGCAAATGAATTGCAAAATACATACGTTTCGAGTGTGTCGGAACCGTTGACTAAAACCTCTCCCGTGAGCAAAACATGATAAAGCACCGAGAAGGCCAAGGTGTTATATCTTTACATATGTAAACTAGATTATTGACTCTAGTGCAAGTGGGAGACTCGTTGGAGATATGCCCAAGAGGCAATAATAAATGGTTATTATATATCTTTGTGTTTATGATAATATTTATATACCATGCTATAATTGTATTAACCGAAACATTGATACATGTGTGATATGTAAACAACAAAGAGTCCCTAGTAAGCCTCTTAACTAGCTTGTTGATTAATAGATGATTAGTTTCATAATCATGAACATTGGATGTTATTAATAACAAGGTTATATCATTAATATGAATGATGTAATGGACACACCCAAATAAGCGTAGCATAAGATCATGTCATTAAGTTATTTGCTATAAGCTTTCGATACATAGTTACCTAGTCCTTAGAGCATCCCCACTCGTTGGCGCTCCCCACGCCCAAATCCGGCGAAATTTTCGTCCGGATTGGAGGAAGATTTGGCGTGGGGAGCGCCGAAGTTCCAGCCGTCCCCCCGGCAGGAAACCCCCAACCTCGACCATTTGACATATTTCAAACAAATTTAACATAAAATTTAACACGTTCGGCGACCAAGAGTACGAAAATTGCTGAAACAAATTCGGCGATAATCAATACAATGTTTAACAAGTGCTGAAACAAATGAAGCACACAATTTCACAATTTTTCAAACAAATTAGACAGACTAGTTGGCGTCGGCGTTGGCGTTGCCTCGGAGCCTCCATATGTGCTCCACTAGATCATCTTGCAGCGGCGATGCATTGTAGAGTCTCGAATCTCCCGACGCATAGCAATGAAGGCGGCCCATGATGGAGGCACCTGGTGATTAGGCTGTGCAAGAGGACCCTCTCTCTCATATGGTGCTTCTTGCTCAGCCAGAGGAACCGGATGCTTTCGCTCATTTTCAATAATCATATTGTGTAGGCACACACAGCGGTTCATCACCTCCCACATCCGATCTTTGGACCAAGTCATAGCGGGGAACCGGACGACAGCAAATCCCTGCTGGAGGACACCAAATGCACGCTCGACGTCTTTTCGGCAAGCTTCTTGTTTCTTGACAAACTCGCAAAGTTTGGGGGTGCTAGGATTCGTGATAGTCTTCACAAATGTTGCCCACTTTGGATAGATACCGTCTGCAAGGTAGTATCCTTTGTTGTAGTGCCGACCATTGATCACATAGTCCACCTGGGGAGCATGACCCTCAACAAGCTTGGAAAAGACCGGGGAGCAGTTTAGGACGTTGATGTCATTGTTGGATCCAGGCATACCAAAGAAAGAGTGCCAAATCCAGAGATCATGGGTAGCCACCGCTTCAAGTATCACAAGGCAGCCTTTTTTGTGACCCTTGTACATTCCCTGCCACGCAAACGGACAGTTCTTCCATTGCCAATGCATGCGATCAATGCTTCCAAGCATCCCTGGAAAACCTCTAGCTTCATTTGTTGCAAGGATCCTCTCGGTGTCTTCGACAGTGGGTGATCTCAAGTAATAGTCCCCGAACACCGCTATGACGGCCCCGCAGAACCGGTAGAAACAATCAAGGGCGGTGGACTCCGCCATCCGAAGATAGTCATCTGCAGTATCACCGGGAGCTCCATACGCCAAGCATCCTCATAGCCACCGTGCACTTCTGCAGTGACGAAAATCCAACCAAACCAAGTGCAATCCGCCTTGCATCTGAAGTAGGGATCAAAGTGGCGGATGGCATACACAATTTGCAAAAATAGCTTTCTCGCTCATCCTGAAACGACGCCGGAAAACACTCTCACCGTGCAATGGATTGTCGGCGAAGTAGTCGGCGTACAACATGCAGTAGCCCTCCATTCGTTGTCTCGGCTTGCACTTCCGGCGACCTCGTGCCGACCCACCACGTCGACCAGTTGCCAGTCCGGCGTACATGTGATGGCGTGTAACTCACACGTTCGTTGGGAACCCCAAGAGGAAGGTATGATGCGCACAGCAGCAAGTTTTCCCTCAGAAAGAAACCAAGGTTTAATCGAACCAGGAGGAGCCAAGAAGCACATTGAAGGTTGATGGTGGCGAAATGTGATGCGGCGCAACACCAGGGATTCCGGCGGCAACGTGGAACCTGCACAACACAACCAAAGTACTTTGCCCCAACGAAACAGTGAGGTTGTCAATCTCACCGGCTTGCTGTAACAAAGGATTAACCGTATTGTGTGGAAGATGATTGTTTGCGAAGAAAACAAGTAAAACAAGTATTGCAGTAGATTGTATGCGATGTAAAGAATAGGACCGGGGTCCACAGTTCACTAGAGGTGTCTCTCCCATAAGATAAAAGCATGTTGGGTGAACAAATTACAGTCGGGCAATTGACAAATAGAAAAGGGCATAACAATGCATATACATGATATGATAAATATAGTGAGATTTAATCGGGGCATTACGACAAAGTACATAGACCGCCATCCAGCCGCATCTATGCCTAAAAGTCCACCTTCGAGGTTATCATCCGAACCCCATCCAGTATTAAGTTGCAAGCAACAGACAATTGCATTAAGTATGGTGCGTAATGTAATCAACAACTACATTCTTAGACATAGCATCAATGTTTTATCCCTAGTGGCAACAACACATCCACAACCTTAGAACTTTCTGTCACTGTCCCAGGTACCAATGGAGGCATGAACCCACTATCGAGCATAAATACTCCCTCTTGGAGTTAAGAGCAAAAACTTGGCCAGAGCCTCTACTAATAACGGAGAGCATGCAAGATCATAAACAACACATAAATAATAGATTGATAATCACCATAACATAGTATTCTCTATCCATCGGATCCCGACAAACACAACATATAGTATTACAGATAGATGATCTTGATCATGTTAGGCAGCTCACAAGATCCAACAATGAAGCACATAAGGAGAAGACGACCATCCAGCTACTGCTATGGACCCATAATCCAGGGGTGAACTACTCACTCATCACTCCGGAGGCGATCATGGCGATGAAGAGTCCTCCGGGAGATGATTCCCCTCTCCGGTAGGGTGCCGGAGGCGATCTCCTGAATCCCCCGAGATGGGATTCGCGGCGGCGCGTCTCTGGAAGGTTTTCCGTATCGTGGCTCTCGGTACTGGGGGTTTCGCGACGGAGGCTTTAAGTAGGCGAAAGGGTAGGTCAAGGGGCGACACGAGGGCCCCACACACCAGGGCGGCGCGGGCCCAGCCCTGGCCGCGCGGCCCTGGCGTGGCGGCGCCTCGTCGCCCCACTTCGTTATCCTTTCGGCCTTCTGGAAGCTTCGTGCAAAAATAGGACCCTGGGCGTTGATTTCGTCCAATTCCGAGAATATTTCCTTACTAGGATTTCTGAAACCAAAAACAGCAGAAAACAAGAATCGGCTCTTCGGCATCTTGTTAATAGGTTAGTTCCAGAAAATGCGTAAATACGACATATAATGTGTATAAAACATGTAGATATCATCAATAATGTAGCATGGAACATAAGAAATTATCGATACGTCGGAGACGTATCTACATGCTAGCCAAGCAACCAAGGATCATCATGTGCTCGTCGTCTTGGGCGGCTGCTGCCATCTCTTCTTGCATAAGCTCGACGAACATCTGCTCCTCCTCTTCGTCCGAGTCCATGGCCGGCGAGGCAAATGGACGAACACCTGACGGGCGTGGTCGAGGCAACCCGAGCCGCGAGCGACGAGGAGCAAGCAGGCCGGCGGAAGAGCAGCCAGATAGGCCGTTGATGTCTACGGGTGCTTCTATTCTTGTAGACAGTGTTGGGCCTCCAAGAGCAGAGGTTTGTAGAACAGCAGCAAGTTTCCCTTAAGTGGATCACCCAAGGTTTATCGAACTCAGGGAGGAAGAGGTCAAAGATATCCCTCTCATGCAACCCTGCAACCACAAAGCAAGAAGTCTCTTGTGTCCCCAACACACCTAATAGGTGCACTAGTTCGGCGAAGAGATAGTGAAATACAGGTGGTATGAATGAATATGAGCAGTAGTACGGTGCCATAAACGTGCTTGGCGCGTAGTTGACGATAGTAATATTGTAGGAAGTAAACATGCGGTAGTAACGCAATGAGAACAAGTAACAAGCAGTGATAGCAGTATTTAGGAACAAGGCCTAGGGAATAGACTTTCACTAGTGGACACTCTCAACATTGATCACATAACAGAATAGATAAATGCATACTCTACACTTTTGTTGGATGATGAACACATTGCGTAGGATTACACGAACCCTCAATGCCGGAGTTAACAAGCTCCACAATAATGCTCATATTTTAGTAACCTTTAGTGTAAGATAGATCAAAAGACTAAACCAAGTACTAGCATAGCATGCACACCTGTCACCTTCATGCATATGTAGGAGGAATAGATCACATCAATATTATCATAGCAATAGTTAACTTCGCAATCTACAAGAGATCATGATCATAGCATAAACCAAGTACTAACACGGTGCACACACTCGTCACCTTTACACACGTGCAGGAGGAATAGAACTACTTTAATAACTTTGCTAGAGTAGCACATAGATAGTAGTGATACAAAACTCATATGAATCTCAATCATGTAAAGCAGCTCATGAGATCATTGTATTGAGGTACATAGGAGAGAGATTAACCACATAGCTACCGGTACTGCCCCGAGCCTCGATGGAGAACTACTCCCTCCTCATGGGAGCAGCAGCGGTGATGAAGATGGCGGTGGAGATGGCAGCGGTGTCGATGGAGGAGCCTTCCGGGGGCACTTCCCCGTCCGGCGGGTGCCGGAACGGAGACTCCTGTCCCCGGATCTTGGCTTCGCGATGGTGGCGGCTCTGGAAGGTTTCGCGTACCGTGGCTTCCTCCGTAAGGGTTTTCGATGCAGGGGCTTTATATAGGCGAAGAGGCGGCGCAGGAGGGTCAACGAGGCGACGACACCCTAGGGTGGCGCGGGCCCAGCCCTGGCCGCGCCACCATGTCATCTAGGCCCACCAGGGCCCCCCTCTGGTCCTTCCCGGGTGTTCTGGAAGCTTCGTGGAAAAATAGGAACCTGGGCGGTGATTTCGTCCAATTCCGAGAATATTTCGTTACTAGGATTTCTGAAACCAAAAACAGCAGAAAACGGAACCGGCACTTCGGCATCTTGTTAATAGGTTAGTTCCGGAAAATGCGTAAATACGACATATAATGTGCATAAAACATGTAGGTATCATCAATAAAGTAGCATGGAACATAAGAAATTATCGATACGTTGGAGACGTATCGGCATCCCCAAGCTTAGTTCCGCTCGTCCGAGCGAGTAAAACGATAACAAAGATAATTTCTGAAGTGACATGCCATCATAATCTTGATCATACTATTTGTAAACATATGTAATGAATGCAGCGATCAAAACAAAGGTAATGACATGAGTAAACAACTGAATCATATAGCAAAGGCTTTTCATGAATAGTACTTTCAAGACAAGCATCAATAAGTCTTGCATAAAAGTTAACTCATAAAGCAATAAATTCAAAGTAAAGGCATTGAAGCAACACAATGGAAGATTAAGTTTCAGCGGTTGCTTTCAACTTGTAACATGTATATCTCATGGATAGTTGTCAATGCAAAGTAATATAATAAGTGCAATATGCAAGTATGTAGGAATCAATGCACAGTTCACACAAGTGTTTGCTTCTTAAGGTGGAGAGAGATAGGTAAACTGACTCAACAATAAAAGTAAAAGAAAGGTCCTTCAAAGAGGAAAGCATCGATTGCTATATTTGTGCTAGAGCTTTTATTTTGAAAACATAAAGAGAGCATAAAAGTAAAGTTTTGAGAGGTGTTTGTTGTTGTCAACGAATGGTAATGGGTACTCTAACTACCTCATCAACCAGACTTTCAAGAGCGGCTCCCATGAAGGACGTTATCTCTACCAGCAAGGTAGATCATCCCTCTTCTCTTTTGTTTACACATGTACTTTAGTTTAGTTTTTCTTTATTTATGGATGACACTCCTCCCAACCTTTTGCTTACACAAGCCATGGCTAACCGAATCCTCGGGTGCCTTCCAACATTCACATACCATGGAGGAGTGTCTATTTGCAAATTTAAGTTGCTTATCGATAAATCGAGCAAAACATGTGAAGAGAATTATTAATGCAAGTTAATTAATTGAGGCTGGGAACCTCATTGCCAGCTCTTTTTGCAAAATTATTGGATAAGCGGATGAAGCCACTAGTCCATTGTGAAAGTCTCGTCAAAAGTAAATGACAAGATCGAAAGATAAAACACCACATACTTCCTCATGAGCTCTAAAACATTGACACAAATAAGAGGTGATAAATTTTGAATTGTTTAAAGGTAGCACTCAAGCAATTTACTTTGGAATGGCGGAGAAATACCATGTAGTAGGTAGGTATGGTGGACACAAATGGCATGAATATTGGCTCAAGGATTTTGGATGCATGAGAAGTATTCCCTCTCGATACAAGGTTTAGGCTAGCAAGGTTATTTGAAACAAACACAAGGATGAACCGGTGCAGCAAAACTCACATAAAAGACATATTGTAAACATTATAAGACTCTACACCGTCTTCCTTGTTGTTCAAAACTCAATACTAGAAATTATCTAGACCTTAGAGAGACCAAATATGCAAACCAAATTTTAGCATGCTCTATGTATTTCTTCACTAATAGGTGCAAAGTATATGATGCAAGAGCTTAAACATGAGCACAACAATTGCCAAGTATCACATTATCCAAGACATTTTACCAATTACTACATGTAGCATTTTTCAATTCCAACCATATAACAATTTAACGAAGAGGAAACTTCGCCATGAATATTATGAGCTAAGAACACATGTGTTCATACGAACCAGCGGAGCGTGTCTCTCTCCCACACAAGCATTTATTCAAACTAAAACAAAAACAAACAAACGAGACGCTCCAAGTAAAATACATAAGATGTGACCGAATAAAAATATAGTTTCAAGAGAAGGAACTCGATACTTTGTCGATGAAGAAGGGGATGCCTTGGGCATCCCCAAGCTTAGACAGCTTGAGTCTTCTTGAAATATGCAGGGATGAACCACGGGGGCATCCCCAAGCTTAGAGCTTTCACTCCTCTTGATCATAGTATATCATACTCCTCTCTTGACCCTTGAAAACTTCCTTCACACCAAACTTCAAGCAAACTCATTAGAGGGTTAGTGCACAATTAATAATTCACATATTCAGAGGTGACACAATCATTCTTTTCACTTCTGGACATTGCATAAAGCTACTGGACATTAATGGATCAAAGAAATGAATCCAACATAGCAAAAGAGACAATGCGAAATAAAAGGCAGAATCTGTCAAAAACAGAACAGTCCGTAAAGACAAATTTAAAGATGGCACCAGACTTGCTCAAATGGAAAAACTCAAAACTAATGAAAGTTGCGTACATATCTGAGGATCACGCTCGTAAATTGGCGGATTTTTTCGAATTTTCTACAGAGAACTGTGCCCAGATTCGTGACAGACAGCAATGCTGTTTCTGCGCAGCGATCCCAAATATAACATCAACTTTGACATAGAAACTTTACTTGGCACAAAAACATGATAAGGAGAGGTTGCTACAGTAGTAAACAACTTCCAAGACACAAATATAAAACAAAGTACTGTAGCAAAATAACACATGGGTTATCTCCCAAGAAGTTCTTTCTTTATAGCCATTAAGATGGGCTCAGCAGTTTTAATGATGCACTCGCAAGAAATAGAAGTTGAAGCAAAAGAGAACATCAAGAGGCAAATTCAAAACACATTTAAGTCTAACATGCTTCCTATGCATAGGAATCTTGTAAATAAACAAGTTCATGAAGAGCAAAGTAACAAGCATAGGAAGATAAAACAAGTGTAGCTTCAAAAATTTCAGCACATAGAGAGGTGTTTTAGTAACATGAAAATTTCTACAACCATATTTTCCTCTCTCATAATAACTTTCAGTAGCAACATGAGCAAACTCAACAATATAACTATCACATAAAACATTCTTATCATGAGTCTCATGCATAAAATAATTACTACTCCCAACATAAGCATAATCATTCTTATTAATTGTAGTGGGAGCAAATTCAACAAAGTAGCTATCAAATATAGGAGGTATATTGTAATCATAATCAAATTTATCCTCCATAACAGGTGGTAACAAAAGACTACTATCATTATAATCATCATAAATGGGAGGCAAAGTATCATCAAAGTAAATTTTCTCCTCAATGCTTGGGGGACTAAAAATATCATGCTCATCAAAGCCAGCTTCCCCAAGCTTAGAATTTTCCATAGCATTAGCAACAATGGTGTTCAAAGCATTCATATTAATATGTTCCATGGGTTTTTTAATTTTCGCATCAAATCATCCATGTCTTAAATCAGGAAATAGAATAAAAAGGTCATTGTTGTCCATTATGCCTAACTAGTGTAAACAAGAAACCAAATGTCGCAATTGCAGAGTCTAAAGGAAATAGCTTCGAGCACACACACAATGGCGCCGGAAAAGTATCGTTACTCGGGACCGAAGTATGAGTGCCTTTTACCTTTCCTCCCGGCAACGGCGCCGGAAAATAGCTTGATGTCTACGGGTGCTTCTATTCTTGTAGACGAGTGTTGGGCCTCCAAGAGCAGAGGTTTGTAGAACAGACAGCAAGTTTCCCTTAAGTGGATCACCCAAGGTTTATCGAACTCGGGGAGGAAGAGGTCAAAGATATCCCTCTCATGCAACCCTGCAACCACAAAGCAAGAAGTCTCTTGTGTCCCCAACACACCTAATAGGTGCACTAGTTCGGCGAAGAGATAGTGAAATACGGGTGGTATGAATGAATATGAGCAGTAGTACGGTGCCGGAAAAGTGCTTGGCGCGTAGTTGACGATAGTAATATTGTAGGAAGTAAACATGCGGTAGTAACGCAGCAGTAGTAACGCAAGAAAAACAGTAACAAGCGATGATAGCAGTATTTAGGAACAAGGCCTAGGGAATAGACTTTCACTAGTGGACACTCTCAACATTGATCACATAACGGAATAGATAAATGCATACTCTACACTTTTGTTGGATGATGAACACATTGCGTAGGATTACACGAACCCTCAATGCCGGAGTTAACAAGCTCCACAATAATGCTCATATTTTAGTAACCTTTAGTGTAAGATAGATCAAAAGACTAAACCAAGTACTAGCATAGCATGCACACTCGTCACCTTCATGCATATGTAGGAGGAATAGATCACATCAATATTATCATAGCAATAGTTAACTTCGCAATCTACAAGAGATCATGATCATAGCATAAACCAAGTACTAACACGAGTGCACACACTGTCACCTTTACACACGTGCAGGAGGAATAGAACTACTTTAATAACTTTGCTAGAGTAGCACATAGATAGTAGTGATACAAAACTCATATGAATCTCAATCATGTAAAGCAGCTCATGAGATCATTGTATTGAGGTACATAGGAGAGAGATTAACCACATAGCTACCGGTACAGCCCCGAGCCTCGATGGAGAACTACTCCCTCCTCATGGGAGCAGCAGCGGTGATGAAGATGGCGGTGGAGATGGCAGCGGTGTCGATGGAGGAGCCTTCCGGGGGCACTTCCCCGTCCGGCAGGGTGCCGGAACAGAGACTCCTGTCCCCCAGATCTTGGCTTCGCGATGGTGGCGGCTCTGGAAGGTTTCGCGTACCGTGGCTTCCTCCGTAAGGGTTTTCGATGCAGGGGATTTATATAGGCGAAGAGGCGGCGCAGGAGGGTCAATGAGGCGACGACACCCTAGGGTGGCGCGGGCCCAGCCCTGGCCGCGCCACCATGTCATCTGGGCCCACCAGGGCCCCCCTCTGGTCCTTCCCGGGTGTTCTGGAAGCTTCGTGGAAAAATAGGAACCTGGGCGGTGATTTCGTCCAATTCCGAGAATATTTCGTTACTAGGATTTCGAAACCAAAAACAGCGAGAAAACAGAACCGGCACTTCGGCATCTTGTTAATAGGTTAGTTCCAGAAAATGCGTAAATACGACATATAATGTGCATAAAACATGTAGGTATCATCAATAAAGTAGCATGGAACATAAGAAATTATCGATACGTTGGAGACGTATCAGCCGTCGTCCAAAGACGGCGGAATATAGGCAGGTGGGGAAGGAGGGGCGGCGGAATCTGGGCAACAAGCCGGCGGGGTGGTGCCGGCGGCGAGAGAGATACGAGGGGTGGGGGAGATTTTGAGCGACGTGGCGGTGGGGTTCGTGCGTCGAGTCACCGAACAGATCGGGCCCTTCCCCGCTTTTCACTCGTCCGGAGTCCCCGAGCGCTCCCCGGGGGGCCGGGGGTGGCGTGGGCTCGCCGGATGGATGAAGGGCCAAATCCGGACGAAAACGAGGAACCGGGGGCGCGACTGGGCCGATTTACGCCATCCGGATGTAAAAAATGCTCGCCGGGGGCCTGTTCGGGGGGACGAGTGGAGATGCTCTTATGACCATGAGATCATGTAAATCACTTATACCGGAAAGGTACTTTGATTACATCAAACGCCACTGCGTAAATGGGTGGTTATAAAGGTGGGATTAAGTATCCGGAAAGTATGAGTTGAGGCATATGGATCAATAGTGGGATTTGTCCATCCCGATGACGGATAGATATACTCTGGGCCCTCTCGGTGGAATGTCGTCTAATGTCTTGCAAGCATATGAATAAGTTCATAAGAGACCACATACCACGGTACGAGTAAAGAGTACTTGTCGAGGAGACGAGGTTGAACAAGGTATAGAGTGATACCGATGATCAAACCTCGGACAAGTAAAATATCGCGTGACAAAGGGAATTGGTATCGTATGTGAATGGTTCATTCGATCACTAAGTCATCGTTGAATATGTGGGAGCCATTATGGATCTCCGGATCCCGCTATTGGTTATTGGTCGGAGAGAGATCTCAACCATGTCCGCATAGTTCGCGAACCGTAGGGTGACACACTTAAAGTTGGATGTTGAAATGGTAGAACTTGAATATGGAATGGAGTTCGAATATTTGTTCGGAGTCTCGGATAGGATCCCGGACATCACGAGGATTTCCGGAATGGTCCGGAGAATAAGATTCATATATAGGATATCATTTTATGTGTTTGAAAATGATCCGGTGCATTTATGGAAGGTTCTAGAAGGTTCTAGAAAAATCCGGAAGAAAGTTACTTTGGAAGGCGGAGTCCCGAAGGGCTCGGGACTCCACCACCATGGCCGGCCAACCCTAGGGGGTGGAGTCCCAGGTGGACTCCACCTAAGGTGGCCGGCCACCCCCTCCCAAGGGAAAGTGGGAATCCCACCTCTAGTGGGAGTCCTAGCTTGGGTAGGTTTCATGTCATATGGAAGGTTTAGGAGCATAACACGTGTGCTTTATTAATCAACCAGAAATAGAGTCATTACAAATTGCCATGCATCCTATGTTCCGTGAACTGGTGTGTATTTTTCAAGCATGCCACATGTTTTTTTTGAAACGAGTAAATGAAACAGTGTCTAGGAGGAACTAGAACACTATTGATATAGTAGAAGCGGGACTTGGCGTGACAATTCCAGAATTCGTCCCCGACAGGGATCGAACTCTGGTCGTTAGGGTGCGCCACTGTGACCCTAACCACTGGGCTAAGCCCACGTCGTCAAGCATGCCACATGTTGGAAATATAGAGAAAACAACCACACCGTTGCAAAACTTGTCATTCCGAAAGTATCGTGGAAATTATACAACCTTCATTCGAAAATAAATGACTCAACTTTGTCGACATATAAATTTTATTTGCACACAAAACTACTTCTAGATCTCAATTAGCACGATAAAATTGAAACATAATGAAAAAATTACATATATAAAAAAACTCAAAAATGCTAGCAAATTCGAAAGTGCATAACAATTTTTTTTTTCTGGAAACCCCATGGAATTTGATACATTTAATTTTCCCTTTTGATTTCTATTTCAAAAGTTCTTACATTTTTAGTAATTTTCTAGAATAGTTCTAATGCATCATAAATTTAGGGGGTTTCTAATCTTCTTTCAAAATCTTGTAAACCATCATCTCAATGAATATCATGTTTAATTTTTATTCAAATTTATTTCAAATTTTCCGGTTGATATCTTGCTTCCATGTGCTCTTAAAATTAATTGAGTTATTTGTTTTATCCTTTTCCATTTGTGTGTTGGTTGGAAAATAAGATGGGAAAAATTCTCCTTCTTGAAACAGTCTTTCGCCCCCGCTATATTAATATAACAACCACACGGTACAACTATTGGGGCCTCAAACACAAGAAAGCCAATGATGGATGAGTATATTAGAACGAACCAATTAAACAGTAAATTGTGCAAGTGCACAATTGATCAATAGATCTTCAACAGACAAGTATGAATGTTTTCCAAGGAAAATGTGATGCCAACAAAATATTCTACATTGACTAAGATGTAGTCACCTTGCACATTAAACAAATTGGAGGGAAACATGACACACAATAATTTCTGGATACCTATGGATATTTTCCTAGTATACGTCAATAACTGTATTTTCAAAATATTTATATACCTTTGTTTACATGAATCTAGATGTTTGGATCAGATACTACTTGGTGGTGAGTGGGTATCTGAGAATTTTTATAGTGGTCTTGTAGCGACAAAGGTAGTACTTCATAGTTTATTTTGGAACGGGGATCAGTCTCGAAGGACCAAGAACTTCATTAACTATGAGCGGTGGAGGTACAAATTATAGAAAGAACTATGAAAAAGTGGAAAAATACACCCAGGTTCTTCCATTTTGCCCCAAGGACCTCAGATCTATCTAAGAAAATGTGATCCAGTCTAGCTCCATCTCCACACAACTAACGCTGCTTGTTTCCATGGTCAACCACGACGATGCAGGAGACAAGACCACTTGGGTCGCCGCAGCAGGAGCCCAGCATGATAGAGCAGAAGATCCTCCCATGTTGGAAGTTGAAGAAGATTGTGTGCTGGCCACCAGGTGCCAACACAGAGGTGGTGGGGGGGGGGGGTGGCTGCCCTCCGGCCTGAATAGTCGAGGACACACTCTCATCTTGAACGTCTCGACGTAGCACCAAAAGAAACTCCGCAAACTTTAGAGCTGAGTGATGCGCGTAAATGTACACGTCCGTTGGGAACCCCAAGAGGAAGGTATGATGCGCACAGCAGCAAGTTTTCCCTCAGAAAGAAACCAAGGTTATCGAACCAGTAGGAGCCAAGAAGCACGTGAAGGTTGTTGGTGGAGGAATGTAGTGCGGCACAACACCAGTGAAACCGGCGCCAACGTGGAACCTGCACAACACAATCAAAGTACTTTGCCCCAACGTAACAGTGAGGTTGTCAATCTCACCGGCTTGCTGAAAACAAAGGATTAAGTGTATCGAGTGGAAGATGGTGTTTGTTTGCAAAGAACAGTAAAAACAATGAGAATGTATTCAGATGTAAAAGAATGGACCGGGGTCCACAGTTCACTAGAGGTGTCTCTCCAATAAGATAACCAACATGCCGGGTGAACAAATTA
>NC_061514.1:290946194-290994662 GCF_022539505.1 Lolium rigidum
TTCCTCTTGGGGTTCCCAACGGACGTGTACATCTACGCGCATCAGTAATCCACTTAAGGGAAACTTGCTGCTGTTCTACAAACCTCTGCTCTTGGAGGCCCAACACTGTCTACAAGAATAGAAGCACCCGTAGACATCAAGCACTTTTCTGGCGCCATTGTGTGTGTACTCGAAGCTATTTCCTTTAGACTCTGCAATTGCGACATTTGGTTTCTTGTTTACACTAGTTAGGCATAATGGACAACAATGACCTTTTTATTCTATTTCCTGATTTAAGACATGGATGGTTTGATGCGAAAATTAAAAAACCCATGGAACATATTAATATGAATGCTTTGAACACTATTGTTGCTAATGCTATGGAAAATTCTAAGCTTGGGGAAGCTGGCTTTGATGAGCATGATATTTTTAGTCCCCCAAGCATTGAGGAGAAAATTTACTTTGATGATACTTTGCCTCCTATTTATGATGATTATAATGATAGTAGTCTTTTGTTACCACCTGTTATGGAGGATAAATTTGATTATGATTACAATATACCTCCTATATTTGATAGCTACTTTGTTGAATTTGCTCCCACTACAATTAATAAGAATGACTATGCTTATGTTGGGAGTAGTAATTATTTTATGCATGAGACTCATGATAAGAATGCTTTATGTGATAGTTATATTGTTGAGTTTGCTCATGTTGCTACTGAAAGTTATTATGAGAGAGGAAAATATGGTTGTAAAAAATTTCATGTTACTAAAACACCTCTCTATGTGCTGAAATTTTTGAAGCTACACTTGTTTTATCTTCCTATGCTTGTTACTTTGCTCTTCATGAACTTGTTTATTTACAAGATTCCTATGCATAGGAAGCATGTTAGACTTAAATGTGTTTTGAATTTGCCTCTTGATGCTCTCTTTTGCTTCAACTTCTATTTCTTGCGAGTGCATCATTAAAACTGCTGAGCCCATCTTAATGGCTATAAAGAAAGAACTTCTTGGGAGATAACCCATGTGTTTATTTTACTACAGCAATTTTTGTTTTGTTGAGTCTTGGAAGTTGTTTACTACTGTAGCAACCTCTCCTTATCATGTTTTTGTGCCAAGTAAAGTTTCTATGTCAAAGTTGATGTTATATTTGGTATCGCTGCGCAGAAACAGCATTGCTGTCTGTCACGAATCTGGGCACAGTTCTCTGTAGAAAATTCGAAAAAATCTGCCAATTTACGAGCGTGATCCTCAGATATGTACGCAACTTTCATTAGTTTTGAGTTTTCCCATTTGAGCAAGTCTGGTGCCATCTTTAAATTCGTCTTTACGAACTGTTCTGTTTTTGACAGATTCTGCCTTTTATTTCGCATTGCCTCTTTTGCTATGTTGGATTTATATCTTTGATCCATTAATGTCCAGTAGCTTTATGCAATGTCCAGAAGTGAAAAGAATGTTTGTGTCACCTCTGAACGTGTGAATTATTGATTGTGCACTAACCCTCTAATGAGTTTGCTTGAAGTTTGGTGTGAAGGAAGTTTTCAAGGGTCAAGAGAGGAGAATGATATACTATGATCAAGAGGAGTGAAAGCTCTAAGCTTGGGGATGCCCCCGTGGTTCATCCCTGCATATTTCAAGAAGACTCAAGCGTCTAAGCTTGGGGATGCCCAAGGCATCCCCTTCTTCATCGACAAAGTATCGGGTTCCTTCTCTTGAAACTATATTTTTATTCAGTCACATCTTATGTACTTTACTTGGAGCGTCCGTGTGTGCTTTTTATTTTTGTTTTGTTATCTTAGTTCTCTGAATAAGTTCATCCTTGTGTGGGAGAGAGACACGCTCCGCTGGTTCGTATGAACACATGTGTTCTTAGCTCATAATATTCATGGCGAAGTTTCCTCTTCGTTAATTGTTATATGGTTGGAATTGAAAAATGCTACATGTAGTAATTGGTAAAATGTCTTGGATAATGTGATACTTGGCAATTGTTGTGCTCATGTTTAAGCTCTTGCATCATATGCTTTGCACCCATTAATGAAGAAATACATAGAGCTTGCTAAAATTTGATTTGCATATTTGGTCTCTCTAAGGTCTAGATAATATCTAGTATTGAGTTTTGAACAACAAGGAAGACGGTGTAGAGTCTTATAATGTTTACAATATGTCTTTTATGTGAGTTTTGCTGCACCGGTTCATCCTTGAGTTTGCTTCAAATAACCTTGCTAGCCTAAACCTTGTATCGAGAGGGAATACTTCTCATGCATCCAAAATCCTTGAGCCAACTACTATGCCATTTGTGTCCACCATACCTACCTACTACATGGTATTTCTCCGCCATTCCAAAGTAAATTGCTTGAGTGCTACCTTTAAAATTCCATCATTCACCTTTGCAATATATAGCTCATGGGACAGAATAGCCTTAAAAACTATCGTAGTATTGGATATGTACTTATGCACTTTATCTTTTATTAAGTTGCTTGTTGTGCGATAACCATGCTTCGGGGAACGCCATCAACTATTGTTGAATATCATGTGAGTTGCTATGCATGTCCGTCTTGTACTGAAGGATCTATCATTTTAGTGGTTGGAGCATGCAAAATTGTTAGAGAAGAACATTGGGCCGCTAACTAAAGCCATGAATCATGGTTGAAGTTTCAGTTTTGGACATATATCCTCAATCTCATATGAGAATAATAATTGTTGCTACATGCTTATGCATTTAAGAGGAGTCCATTATCTTTTGTCCATGTTGTCCCGGTATGGATGTCTAAGTTGAGAATAATCAAAAGCGAGAAATCCAAAATGCGAGCATTCTCCTTAGACCTTTGTACAGAGCGGCATGGAGGTACCCCTTTGTGACACTTGGTTGAAACATGGCATGCGAAGATCCGGTAGTCCAAGCTAAGTAGGACGAGGTGCGGGCACTATTAGTATACTATGCATGAGGCTTGCAACTTGTAAGATATAATTTACATAACTCATATGCTTTATTACTACCGTTGACAAAATTGTTTCATGTTTTCAAAATAAAAGCTCTAGCACAAATACAGCAATCGATGCTTTCCTCTTTGAAGGACCATTCTTTTACTTTTATTGTTGAGTCGGTTTACCTATCTCTCTCCACCTTAAGAAGCAAACACTTGTGTGAACTGTGCATTGATTCCTACATACTTGCATATTGCACTTGTTATATTACTCTATGTTGACAATATCCATGAGATATACATGTTATAAGTTGAAAGCAACCGCTGAAACTTAATCTTCCTTTGTGTTGCTTCAATACCTTTACTTTGATTTATTGCTTTATGAGTTAACTCTTATGCAAGACTTATTGATGCCTGTCTTGAAAGTGCTATTCATGAAAAGTCATTGCTTTATGATTCAGTTGTTTACTCATGTCATTTACCATTGTTTTGATCGCTGCATTCATTACATATGTTTACAATATGATCAAGTTTATGATGGCATGTCACTTAAGAAATTATCTTTGTTATCGTTTTACCTGCTCGGGACGAGCAGAACTAAGCTTGGGGATGCTGATACGTCTCCAACGTATCGATAATTTCTTATGTTCCATGCTACTTTATTGATGATACCTACATGTTTTATACACATTTTATGTCATATTCGTGCATTTTCTGGAACTAACCTATTAACAAGATGCCGAAGTGCCAGTTGCTGTTTTCTGCTGTTTTTGGTTTCAGAAATCCTAGTAACGAAATATTCTCGGAATCGGACGAAATCAACGCCCGGGTTCCTATTTTTCCCGGAACCATCCAGAACACCCGAGAGCCGCCGGAGGGAAGCCACAGGGGCCCCACACCACACCCGGCGCGGCCGAGGAGGGGCCGCGCCGCCCTATGGTGTGGTGGCCCCGACCCCCTCCGAGGCTCCCCTTTCGCCTATTTAAAGGTCCTGACCTAAAAACCCCGACGGAAGAAGCCACGGTACGCAAAACCTTCCAGAGCCGCCGCCATCGCGAAGCCAAGATCTGGGGGACAGGAGTCTCTGTTCCGGCACGCCGCCGGACGGGAAAGTGCCCCCGGAAGGCTTCTCCATCGACACCGCTGCCATCTCCACCGCCATCTTCATCACCGCTGCTGCTCCCATGAAGAGGGAGTAGTTCTCCATCGAAGCTCGGGGCTGTACCGGTAGCTATGTGGTTCATCTCTCTCCTATGTACCTCAATACAATAATCTCATGGGCTGCCTTACATGATTGAGATTCATATGATGATGCTTGTAATCTAGATGTCATTATGCTAGTCAAGTGAGTTTTACTTATGTGATCTCCGGAGACTCCTTGTCCCACGTGTGTAAAGGTGACAGGTGTGTGCACCGTGTGGGTCTCTTAGGCTATATTTCACGGAATACTTATTCACTGTTATGAATGGCGTAGTGAAGTGCTTATTTATATCTCTTTATGATTGCAATGTATTTTGTATCACAATTTATCTATGTGCTACTCTAGCAATGTTATTAAAGTAGTTTTATTCCTCCTGCACGATGTAATGGTGACAGTGTGTGCATCCGTGTTAGTACTTGGTTTATGCGATGATCATGATCTCTTGTAGATTGCGAAGTTAACTATTGCTATGATAGTATTGATGTGTATTATTCCTCCTACATAAGCATGAAGGTGACAGTGTGCATGCTATGCTAGTACTTGGTTTAGTCGTATCGATCTTTCATGCACTCTAAGGTTATTTAAATATGAACATTTAATTGTGGAGCTTGTTAACTCCGGCATTGAGGGTTCGTGTAATCCTACGCAATGTGTTCATCATCCAACAAGAGAGTGTAGAGTATGCATTTATCTATTCCGTTATGTGATCAATGTTGAGAGTGTCCACTAGTGAAAGTCTAATCTCTAGGCCTTGTTCCTAAATATCGCTATCGCTGCTTGTTTACTCGTTTTACTTGCGTTACTACTGCTGCGTTACTACTCGCATGTTTACTTCCTGCAATATTACTACCATCAACCGCACGCCGACGAGCTATTTTCTCGGCGCCGTACTACTGCTCATATTCATTCATACCACTTGTATTTCACTATCTCTTCGCCGAACTAGTGCACCTATTAGGTGTGTTGGGGACACAAGAGACTTCTTGTTTTGTGGTTGCGAGGTTGCATGAGAGGGATATCTTTGACCTCTTCCTCCCTGAGTTCGATAAACCTTGGGTAATCCACTTAAGGGAAACTTGCTGCTGTTCTACAAACCTCTGCTCTTGGAGGCCCAACACTGTCTACAAGAATAGAAGCACCCGTAGACATCAGTACTCCTGGCATGTCAGCTGGACACCATGCGAAGATTTTCCAGTGCTCACGGAGGACCTCGACGAGCGCGCTTTCCTATGCGACATCCATGTTTGCGGCAATAGACGTCGTTTTCTTTGGATCTGTCGGGTGGATCTGTACCTCTTTTGAATCCTTGGTTGTATTGAAAGTTGGCTCCTTAGAAGATCTCCCTACCTCTGGCAGCACATCATAATCAGTGAGCCTTGGCGCCGCATATTCTGCTTGCATCCCGAAAGTTTCTGACAGTCGATGAAAATCTTTGTCGCATTTATCGGATAGCGCAAAACTTCCTTTGATGGTGATAGGTCCCTTGGGCCCAGGCAACCTCCACAACAGATATGTATAATGCGGCACTGCCATGAACCTAGCATATGCTGGTCGTCCCAACAAAGCGTGATATTGCGACGGGAAATCCACAACTTCGAACTCCAAATTCTCTATCATGTAGTTTTCTCGGGTTCCGAACTGAACGTCGAGGTTGATCTTGCCCAATGGGTAACTTGGCTTCTCTGGTGTGATGCCATGGAAACGTGTGTCTGTTGGTTTCAAATTTGCTAGGGATATATTCATCTTCCTCAATGTATCTGCATACATGAGGTTTAAGCTGCTGCCGCCATCTATGAAAACTCTCGACACATCAAAACCAGCGATCATCGCGGGTAAGATGAGTGCTGATTGTCCTGGTCGAGGAACTTGCTGCGGATGGTCTGCGATTGTGAAGCCGATGTCTTGCCCCGACCAATTTAAGTACTCGACTGTTGGTGGAGGCATCTTCTCTGCCATGAACACTTGTCGCGAGATTACCTTCTGCGCCCTGTTTGATGGCCTGGCTTTCTGAATCATCGAGACCGCACCGTTAGAGTTGGGGTCAACATATGGAGGTGGGTGTGGTGCTGCCGCTATTCTGAGCTGGTGTCGATTTTCGTCGGTAATTGCGGGAGGAGGTGGAAGGTGGATCTCGCTCCTTGGCTCCCGAGGGTTTCTGTTATTTGCTTGGGCATTTGCAATTCCTGCGGCTCGCAGACATTGCCCGAAAATTACGGCAGTCTTTCTGGAGATGTCCTGACTGCCTCTTTCCATTGTTGTCGAGGTAAAAGTGCATTTGACACGGACCGTTCATCATCTCCTTGGGAGACACGTAAGGTCTTTGAATCCTTGGTCCACTATTTTGCCTGTTGCCACGAAAGTCACCTCTATTGTCGCCTTGATGTTCGTTACTCCTTTGATAGTCGTCTCGATTGTTTCCTCCAGGATTTCCTCGAAAACCAGCCGATATATGGCCGGGAGCATCGTTGTTGTAGAACTGGCGAGAAAATCGCCTTCTATTTTGATAATTCCGACCACGATCCTCCTCTGGCGACCTGTGTCGCTTGTTGTATATTGCGTCTTCTCCATCTGCCCATTTATTGGCTATCTCCATGAGTGCTGATATGGTCTTAGGATTAGTTCTCCCTAAGTCCTCGATTCCTGCCACGAACGCATCTATTGCCCTCTCGTCAGATATATCTTCCGCCGAGTTCTTTATGATGTTCCACCGCTGTATATACTTCCTCATCGACTCGTCGTGTTTTTGTCGACACGCCCTCAGCTCTTCCAACGACGCAGGTTTCTTGCAGGTGGATCGGAAGTTTTTCACGAAGATGTCCTCAAAGTTATCCCAGCTATCGATGGAATTTAGGGGGAGTTTCTTTATCCAAGATCTCGCGGCACCGCTCAGGTGAACTTGGATACTTTGCATAGCTGTTGCTCTGGTTCCTCCTACCAGCTTTACCATCTCGAGATAATCCACGAGCCAATCCTCGGGATCTTGCAGGCCGTCGAACTTCTTGAAATTCTCGGGTAACTTGAACCCTTTCGGTACTCGAGTTTTTCGAACTCTTCTCGTAAAGCACGGGAGCCCACACATATCTTCGTCGGCGACTTCTGGTGAGTGCTGACGCTCCCTTCTTTCTTGTCGCGCTCTGTCTACCCTTACTTGGACCGCTGTGTCTCTTGCTCCACTTGTTCTTGGGGGGTCTTGAACTGCTGTATTGGGTCGTGGACTATGTCGCCTAGGATTTTCTTCGGGAGGCGTTGTTGCAAACGCTGTTCCCATTACTCCTACGCCAGCCATCGCCATATTGAACAATGGTTCTCTCGGGTCCCCAAGAGGTGGTCTAGACGCAAGGATGTAAGCTTGTGTTGCCATGTAACCTGCTTCTGGAGTTTTTGGGATGATATTTCCTCTTTCATCAATCGACATAAAGGACATGTCGAGATTTTGGATTATGCTTCCTCTTTCTGCTTCGGGTATGTTTTGGAGCCGAGACATCGCTCTCCTCCGAGCTTCTCTGTGACTATCTCCCGAAGTTCCTGAAAGGCGACTTAACTCTGCTCGGCGTCTGCTTGATGCAGAAGCTGCTTCTTTCCTCCTATTCAAGGATGCTGTCTGTTTTTCCAACTCTCCGCTACCCGAGCAAGTCTATATTGATATGCTTGTAACTCTTGTACGGTAGCAGTAGTATTCATTGGTTCTGATCCATCCATGGCTCTCGCAGCCCTATCCCACGCAGCTTGCGGGAGTTGGACTTTTGCGCGAGTTGAAGATCCGGCATATTTAGTGCCTAGGCCTGTTCTGAGATCAGCGGGGTCGACGTATGGATTTCCCAAATCGTCGAAAGCCTCTGACGTTTGCGGTTCTGATGTACCCGCTTCTTCTATTGCACAGATCTGGTGGTATTTTGTGTATTGATTTTTGTCAAGGTTGGTGACACCATCATACAGAGTGGTGAAGACCTTCCCGATGGCGACAGATTTGTCGATGAAGTTGAAGCTGTCGACGCTTTCGGAGTCGCTGCTTATAAAGGAGTCCGCAGACGACTCGAAGGATGTGTTGCTGAAGATCTTGGCGAGCTTTTCGCTTGCTTTGCTGTCGACGAAGCGTGGCGACGAAAACTCCTCGTCACTCGACGAAAAGTTAGAATCGACTGCTGAAAATTCCGACGAGATCGGAACTTCGAGACGATAGGATCCTTCCTTGTTGACGCCAAATCGGAATTCTCCGAACGTCATGATGATGGGCTCCTCCAGATAGGCACATGCATCCATACGGGAGGGCGGGTGAGGAATAAAATTGAATGGATCATTTTTTTCCTTGTTACCTCGATCCATCGCGTTGCTTGCTGTCGACGAAGTCGAAGATCTTGAACGTGCCATCGAGATCAGCTCCTTGCAACCTCTAATCCCCACAGACGGCGCCAATTGACAAAGGATTAACTTGTCAATGCCTACGGATTGTAGACTAGGGTTTTGCTAGAAGTAGAGGGCAAGTAGATCTCGAAGGTTCGAAGCGAAAAGTACTCGACGATTATGAAAACTAGGGTTATGTTGACAGTGAGATTCGATCATTTCTTTGTCCCTCGACTCCCCCTTATATAGGAGGTGGAGCCGAGGGTTTCGTTTTGTACAAGTTACGAGTCCGGGACGGTTTCTAACTCATCCCGCCAGATTACAAATAACACTTCCTATTACAACTCTAACTTTCCTTAATATATCTTGGGCTCCCGAATCTTCTTATTCTTCGGGTAGTGGGCCTTTAGTAAACCCCGGGTACTATCTTTGGCAGGCCCATTTGGGATGCCTATGTCATTGATTTCGTCCAATTCCGAGAATATTTCCTTACTAGGATTTCTGAAACCAAAAACAGCAGAAAACAGCAACTGGCACTTCGGCATCTTGTTAATAGGTTAGTGCCGGAAAATGTATAATAATGCTGTAAAGTATGTATAAAACATTCAAGTATTGTAATAAAAGTAGCACGGAACATAAGAAATTATAGATACGTTTGAGACGTATCAAGTCCCAATGAGTTGGTACACGCAGAGTTATTTCAAGGCGAACCATGTGCTTTACACATTTGAACACCACAAACGCCAAACCATTTGTTCATGTTCATGCCAGGATTGTTTTGGGGCCATTGATGTCACTCATGTAACAGCGAAAGTGCTCTAAAGCTAGGCTCTTGCTTACATGGGAGAAAGCATTACACCGGCCAGCATGTGCTTGTCGTTGTTGACTTCGACATGAATTTCACATATGTGCTTGCTCGGTGGGAAGGATTGGACCATGATGCTACCATTCTGATTGACAGCTTGAAGAGAGCTGATGGCCTAAAAATCCCTAACGGTAAGTTCTACCTATCGTATGTTGTCTATGCTTGCCGCCCTGGTTTTCTCCCACCCTTCAAGTGTTGGAGATATGCCCAAGAGGCAATAATAAAACGGTTATTATAATATATCTTTGTGTTTATGATAATGTTTACATACCATGCTATAATTGTATTAACCGGAACATTGATACATGTGTGTTATGTAAACAACAAGAAGTCCCTAGTGGAGCCTCTTGTATAACTAGCTTGTTGATTAATAGATGATCATCGTTTCGTGATCATGAACATTGGATGTTATTAATGACAAGGTTATATCATTATGTGAATGATGTAATGGACACACCCAATTAAGCGTAGCATAAGATCACGTCATTAAGTTCATTTGCTATAAGCTTTCGATACATAGTTACCTAGTCCTTTCGACCATGAGATCATGTAAATCACTTATACCGGAAGGGTACTTTGATTACATCAAGCGCCACTGCGTAAATGGGTGGTTATAAAGGTGGGATTAAGTATCCGGAAAGTATGAGTTGAGGCATATGGATCAACAGTGGGATTTGTCCATCCCGATGACTGATAGATATACTCTTGGCCCTGTCGGTGGAATGTCATCTAATGTCTTGCAAGCATATGAATAAGTTCATAAGAGACCACATACCACGGTACGAGTAAAGAGTACTTGTCAGGAGACGAGGTTGAACAAGGTATAGAGTGATACCGATGATCAAACCTCGGACAAGTAAAATATCGCGTGACAAAGGGAATTGGTATCGTATGTGAATGGTTCATTCGATCACTAAGTCATCGTTGAATATGTGGGAGCCATTATGGATCTCCGGATCCCGCTATTGGTTATTGGTCGGAGAGAGATCTCAACCATGTCCGCATAGTTCGCGAACCGTAGGGTGACACACTTAAAGTTGGATGTTGAAATGGTAGAACTTGAATATGGAATGGAGTTCGAATATTTGTTCGGAGTCTCGGATAGGATCCCGGACATCACGAGGAGTTCCGGAATGGTCCGAAGAATAAAATTCATATATAGGATGTCATTTTATGTGTTTGAAAATGATCCAGTGCATTTATGGAAGGTTCTAGAAGGTTCTAGAAAAGTCCGGAAGAAAGTCACTTTGGAAGGCGGAGTCCCGAAGGGACTCCACCACCATGGCCGGCCAACCCTAGGAGGTGGAGTCCCAGGTGGACTCCACCTAAGGTGGCCGGCCACCCCCCCTCATGGAAAGGTGGGAGTCCCACTTGAGGTGGGAATCCCACCTTGGGTAGGTTTCCCTACACATGGAAGGTTTTGGGTTGGGGTCTTATTCGAAGACTTGTACACCAACTCTTGGGTGTTCTACCTATATAATGAGGGCCAAGGGGAGGGGGCCGGCTACACCAAAGCCATAGCTTGGCCGCACCCCATAGTGGCCGGCCACCCCCTCTCCCCAAACCCTAGTCGCCCCACTCCTCCACCTCTCCCGCAACGCTTAGCGAAGCTCCGCCGGAGTTCTCCATCGCCACCGCCACCACGCCGTTGTGCTGCCAGATTCAAGGAGGAGCTACTACTTCCGCTGCCCGCTGGAACGGGGAGAAGGACGTCGTCTTCATCAACACCGTACGTGTGACCGAGTACGGAGGTGCCGCCCGTTTGTGGCACCGTCAAGATCTTCTACGCGCTTTGCAAGCGGCAAGTGATCGACTACATCCACCACGAGATCTAATCTCGTTAGGCTTTGGAAATCTTCAAGGGTTAGTCTCGTTCATCCCCTCGTTGTTTCCGTCTTCTAGATTGCATCTTGGCTTGGATTGCGTTCTCGCGGTAGGAAATTTTTTGTTTTCTATGCAACGAATCCCTACAGTGGTATCTGAGCCGTATCTATGCATAGATTGGTTGCACGAGTAGAACACAATTGTTTTGTGGCCGTTGATGCTTTTGTTGTCTTTAGTTCGTGTACTTTGCATCTTGCGGCATAGTGGGATGAAGCGGCCCGGGCTAACTTTACATGACCGCGTTCATGAGACTTGCTCCACGTTCGACATGCAACTTGTATTGCATAAGTGGCTTTGCGGGTGTCTGTCTCTCCCACTATAGTGAAGATCCAATTTACTCTTTCTATTGACAACACTAGTATCACCGTTGTGGTTCATGCATGTTCGTAGGTAGATTAGATCTTACTCGAAAACCCTAAACCACGTAAAATATGCAAACCAAATTAGAGGCGTCTAACTTGTTTTTGCAGGGTTTGGTGATGTGATATGGCCATGATGTGATGATGAATATGTATGAGATGATCATTATTGTATTGTGGCAACCGGCAGGAGCCTTATGGTTGTCTTTAAATTTCATGTTGAGTATTATTTCAAAGTAGTTGTAATAGTTGCTACATGCGGTGAACAACCATGAAGACGGCGCCATGGACCTTGACGCTACGCCGACGATGATGGAGATCATGCCCGTTGATGATGGAGATCATGTCCGTGCTTTGGAGATGAAGATCGAAGGCACGAAGACTAAAGGGCCATATCATATCACATATGAATTGCATGTGATGTTAATCCTTTATGCATCTTATTTTGCTTAGAACGCGACGTAGCATTATAAGATGATCCCTCACATTAATATCAAGATAATAAAGTGTTCTCCCTCGTATGCACCGTTGATATAGTTCGTCGTTTCGAAGCATCTCGTGATGATCGGATGTGATAGACTCAACGTTCACATACAACGGGTGTAAGCCATGTTGCACACGCGGAATACTTGGGTTTGCTTGACGAGCCTAGCATGTACAGACATGGTGATATGGATATCCAGGCCTGGTACACTAGGGCAGCCATAGGTTTCCCGATCTTTCACGATGCACCTTGATGATCCATAGGACCGATAGATCTTGAACTCCCTCGGCAGATTCAAGGATACTCAAGCGCATATGATTACTCTTGACAGACTCAAGAACTCTCACACCTTTATTGGATAACCGGACGAACGTCCAAGACGCCGTCACGCACGCCGATCCCATAGGGACGGTGATAGTATGAACTCAAAGTTCTACATAACTTCAATCAAAACTAGACTACCCTAAACCCTAGCCGTGCCATCTCCTTATATGAGAGGGAGAGGTGGCCGGCCGACCCCCCTATTGGGCCTAACCTAGTTCGACTTGGACAGGCCCAAGTCAAACGGACTCTATTAAAACCCTAGATGGCCCACAGCATGACCTGACTACATTATTATCTCCTAATAACAAGATTATAATAAACTACTGGTACAACCTTAGACCCAAATATCATATCAATGGCTGTCCTAGAGTACCAGGCCCGGATATCCATATCACATGGCCTCGGGACAACGGAAACCGAAAGGTTGAACACGAGTCATATGGATGATATGATCAACATGTTGATGTTCACCATTGAAGCTACATCATCTCACGTGATGATCGGTTTTGATGTAGTGGATGTGGATCGTGTACCACTTAACAACTATGAGGGATGTTGTATTAAGTGGGAGTTCATTAGTAATTAGATTAAAACATGAACTAATTATCATAAACATAGTCTGAGTAGTATTTTGAATTAATTTGTAGTATTGGCATCCGTTTTTCTACCAAACGCTAGTCTTGTTTATTGAGATAGAAATACTGTTAAGTTTGACAAGAAACTTTACGGACTGGTACCGTATTGTTAAAGAATCAAGAAATGATTAAGTCCTATTGCAAACTTTTAGTAAACCTCACATTGTTGATTCAAAGAGCTATGGTTTCAATTAGTACCTACAATTATCTTGTCTCCGTGAAACTTGATGTTCAAATTTGTTTGAAAAGTAAGGAGCTGAAAAGTTTTGTTTTCGTAAAGAAGCGAGGTATGAGATATATGCGATATCTAAGACCTTACTGCAAGATGATAGAATATAATCTAGTGAGACTACATAAACTCATAAGTTTTATGGGAATGTACGAAGGTTGAAGACGCCAGGCGTCCCAATCCTCCAACTATTGGGGCACTAACAATATTCACATATCCATGAAGTGATCATCCTTAGTATGCACCGTTGCTAAGACTCGTCGTTTTGAAGCATCTCGTGATGATCGGGTGTCATAGACTCCACGAGTGCATACAACGGGTGCAAGCCGGATTTGCACATGCGAATACTAAGGTTAAACTTTACGAGCCTAGTATGTACAAACATGGTCTCGGAAAGTCGTCATGATATGATGGATAAAATTATGAGTGAAATTGTTCATCATATTACAAAGTTACTAATAGTGAAATCAGGAACACTTGTCATATGATGATCAACTTCAAAGTAAGAACCTCAAGGTTATTGGTATTTGACCAATAAATCTAGAAGTCTATGATGTTGAAGTATTTTTCTCGAATAATGAGGAAAGCTAAAAGAGAAACTATAAAAGATATTTTGGCGTAAAGAAAAGAAAAGACTAGAAAGTCTAGCTCAGGTGTATATAAATGATATACATGTTATGGTTGTATTCCTAGTTTGGTCACACAATGAAATTCTTGGGTATTTGTACCATATTGGTTGGTATGAAGTGTCATGCAAAACAACGCAATACAAGAATACAATGGCCTAAGTGACTAATAAGAAATATGATAGAAATACACGTCTGGAACAAAAATAAAGTGTTATTATGTTCGTCGTTGGTATTCTATCTAGCCCTTAGAATTTATAATAAAGAACCTAATAATTGTTATTTTGCTCTGGTCAAATGAAAACAATGAGTTGTTCAAATTATGACATTACTCCATGTACGATGGATAAGTTATTATAAATCTTAATGGTGCAACACACATACATAACACTGACGCTAAAATGCCATAAGGCAAATGATTTGAATTCCACTTATTTGTGTAACCGCCATTTAGGTCATGTTAGAAAGGAACGCATGAAGGAACTCCATGCAAATGGATTTTTTGAGTCATTTGATTTTTGAATCATTTGGCGCTTGCAAATCTTTTCTAAAAGAGAATGACTGAAATACCGTTCATAAGAGAGAGTTGAACGGGCAACTAACTTAGTGGAAACATACATGATGATATATGTGGTTCACTGGGAATAGTTGTGTGCGGGAGATTCTTCTACTTTATGAAAACTTCCAACAATGAATTGAGTATATATGTAGATATATTCGATAAGGAAGAAGTTTGAAACATTTGAATGGATTCAAATAAATTTTAGCATGAAGTAGAAATCATCGTAATAGAAAAGTCAAATATCTATGATTGGATCATGGTGGAAATATTTGAATTACGAGTTTTAGCAAAACATCTAAGAGAGTTATGAAATTGTTCTACAACTCACATTTCCTGGAGTATCATAATGATGATAGAGTATCCAAGAGATATATCCAAACCTTGTTGGATTAATGATGAGATAATATAAAATGACGCCATTATAATTTTTGTGGATTATGCTTTAGAGACTACCGCTTTTACACTAAATAGAGCATCATCATGATCCATTGAAATGACACCATACGATTTATGGCATGGGTATGAACCCTAATAGTCCTTTCTTAAATTTTGGTATGCATAGCATAAGTAAATGAGTTTACAACCAAAATCGGATGAATGTCTTTGTTGGTTATCCCAGAGAATTGATTGAGAATTCTTTCCACTATGAAGTAAAAGACAAAAGTGTTTGTTAATATTACTTGCTTATTTCCAAGAAATTGTTTTCTAGAGAAGTATTTGAGTGGGAGGACAATAGAACTTGATAAGGTTTATGAACCTGAGCATAATGATCAGAATAGCGCAGCATCGGAAATAGGTTCCGGAAGCGGCTACGACAATCATGACTCCCATGACTACAAAGTGTTTTAGCCATGGAGATCGAAGTACCTATTGAACCTTGTAGGTTTGGTTTACTTTGTAATCAAATAAATGATTTGTGGACAAAGGATTGATTTTGAACAATAATAAACCAACTACATACAAAGAAGTTATGATGGGCCCTGACTCCGTTAAAATGGCTATGCGCCATGAAATCCAAGATAGATAAATACTTTTTGAAAGTAAATGGATCTATAAAATTGATGGACTTGGATGCAATATCCTTGAATAAGCACGATTTGTCGAAAAGTTGTTTACAACAAAGTTCAAAGAGTTGACTACGATAAGATTAGATCTTCCGTAGCAATGCTTATAGTCTATGTGGATTATTCTAGTAATCACTACATATTTCTTTATGAGATATGCTAGTAGGATGGCAAAATATATTACTTAACAGAAGTGTGTATTAAAGGTGTATACAAGATACAACCAAGAGTTTTGCTAGTCCGAAGAATACTAGATAGGAATACGAACTTCAATTGGATAAAGTTAGTATTGCGGAGTTGGAATCTTCACCGGATGAAATAGTCAAAGAGTTTTGATTTCATCAGAAACGATGAAGGTGCTTGCATTTGCAAGAAATTAAGTGGGAGCGCTGAGACATATTTGTAATACTTTATGTAGCTGACATATCGTTGATTATAAATAGTGTAATTATATAATTGATTAAAAAGGTTTCATTGAGGATTAACTTCAATGAAAGGATATGGACTGAAACGTATTTAGTGTCAAGATCTATGAAGATAGATTAAAACACATAATAAGTTTAAGTCAAAGTACATAAAATGGATATTGAAGTAGTTCAATATATAAATATTAAGAAGGTGTTCTTTGCATACAAAGGTTTGACAAGACTTGAGTGTATTTGACACTCGATGAGTAAAAACACATGAGTGATTTTGGATCACAAATAATATGTACAAAATCAGATGTCCTGTGCTCTAAAAGGTTAGGAGCATATACTAGAATGATTCATGTGATAATCATTGGACAAACAGTAAGAATATCCCTGTGTGCTTCAGAAGAACCAAGGATATATATATATAGTTTTATATGGGGTAATGACAAACAAATCGCTGTAAGGTGTAAGGTGTTGCACCGATAATTGTTTGGTCACATATAAGAATTAATTTCAGATCTCAATTAGGCTAAGTGTTATTAAAAAGGTAGCACAATGCTAGATTTAGAAGAGTTCTAAATGTTGTGACGGATTCTACAAACGAAGGTAGAATATGTCATTGTTTTGACAATGACTAAAGATGTTAAGTCAAAAAGTTCTTTGAGAACTTGGTGTAGTTCCGATAGTGTCAAAACTTTGAAACTATATTGTGTGTGACAATATTAGTGACATATTTCAGATCGCGGAATGAAGGTTCCACCAGAGGACTAAGCATATATGCCGACTCATTTGGAAAATGAGTGGTGCGTTGAGACGCAAATGAATTGCAAAATACATATGTTTCTGTGCATGTCAGATCCGTAGACTAAAACCTCTCACGTAGGCGAAACATGATAAAACACCAGAAAGGCCAAGGTGTTATATCTTTACAAATGTAAACTAGATTATTGACTCTAGTGCAAGTGGGAGACTCATTGGAGATATGCCCAAGAGGCAATAATAAAATGGTTATTATAATATATCTTTGTGTTTATGATAATGTTTACATACCATGCTATAATTGTATTAACCGGAACATTGATACATGTGTGTTATGTAAACAACAAGAAGTCCCTAGTGAAGCCTCTTGTATAACTAGCTTGTTGATTAATAGATGATCATCGTTTCGTGATCATGAACATTGGATGTTATTAATGACAAGGTTATATCATTATGTGAATGATGTAATGGACACACCCAATTAAGCGTAGCATAAGATCACGTCATTAAGTTCATTTGCTATAAGCTTTCGATACATAGTTACCTAGTCCTTTCGAACATGAGATCATGTAAATCACTTATACCGGAAGGGTACTTTGATTACATCAAACGCCACTACGTAAATGGGTGGTTATAAAGGTGGGATTAAGTATCCGGAAAGTATGAGTTGAGGCATATGGATCAACAATGGGATTTGTCCATCCCGATGATGGATAGATATACTCTGGGCCCTCTCGGTGGAATGTCATCTAATGTCTTGCAAGCATATGAATAAGTTCATAAGAGACCACACACCACGGTACGAGTAAAGAGTACTTGTCAGGAGATGAGGTTGAACAAGGTATAGAGTGATACCGATGATCAAACCTCGGACAAGTAAAATATCGCGTGACAAAGGGAATTGGTATCGTATGTGAATGGTTCATTCGATCACTAAGTCATCATTCAATATGTGGGAGCCATTATGGATCTCCAGATCCCGCTATTGGTTATTGGTCGGAGAGAGATCTCAACCATGTCCGCATAGTTCGCGAACCGTAGGGTGACACACTTAAAGTTGGATGTTGAAATGGTAGAACTTGAATATGGAATGGAGTTCGAATATTTGTTCGGAGTCTCGGATAGGATCCCGGACATCACGAGGAGTTCGGAATGGTCCGGAGAATAAGATTCATATATAGGATGTCATTTTATGTGTTTGAAAATGATCCGGTGCATTTATGGAAGGTTCTAGAAGGTTCTAGAAAAGTCCGGAAGAAAGTCACTTTGGAAGGCGGAGTCCCGAAGGGACTCCACCACCATGGCCGGCCAACCCTAGGAGGTGGAGTCCCAGGTGGACTCCACCTAAGGTGGCCGGCCACCCCCCCTCATGGAAAGGTGGGAGTCCCACTTGAGGCCTCGTTCGGTTAGGAGTGGGTTAAATCCCACGTGGATCTAACCCGGGGAGTAATAGGGTGAACCCCAACCACCACCCTAATCCCCCACTAACCACGTTCCCCATTACCTGCTTCACATTCTCGTTCGGTTAATTCACCCGCATGCCCACAAGCAGCAGCAGAGAAACAACAGCAGGCACGCAGAAACTCTTAAAAAGAAGATACAATTCCTAAGAAGCATCTGCACAGATCTAACGGATCCTAAAACAACAGCCGTGCGGCACAACAAATTGGTCTCCAGCGCGCGGCGACCAGCGCCACCGCGAACGCATCCAAGAAGGCCTCTCCTCAACCGAGGCACAGTAGTGAGCAGGCAGGCCCGTCAGTGTGCGGCGAGGAGCTCCGACGGGGCCAGCGCGAACGCGCCGAGGAACGCCTCCGCAGCGCCGGTCGACATGGGCGGCGGGGGCAGGAAGACTATGCCCCTGGTCGCGGCGAGCTTCTTCCGGAGCGGGTACCTGGGCGTGGCGCCCCTGGCGGCGGCCCCGCCGAAATAGAAGTGCGGCACGGCGCCCTCTGCGGGGGACAGCTGGGGGAGGACCCGTGCGGCGGAGCGGAGGGAGTGGGCGATGATCTTGGAGTCGCGGAACCGCGCGTGCGCGCCGGAGCGGAGGAAACGGTGGTGGTGAGAGCCACCGTCGGCGTCGAGGAAGGGCGGCGTCCCCGTCGAGGATCTCTCCTCCTCCAGCCGGCCACCGTCTAGTCGCCGCCGCCGTTCCCTCCGACCCTCTGTTCCAGTCACCGTCGCCGCCGCCGCTATCGCGAGGGCCGAGAGAGAGCGCCGCTTCCGCCGCTATCGCGAGAGCCGAGAGGGAGCGCCGCTTCGTCGTGTCGCGCTAGGGATTCTGTCCACGGGTCTACTCGAGCGTTTCTAAAAACCGGTGAAATCGGAAGGTTTTTGGCAAAACCGGGCGGAGTAAAAAACCTGCGTGGTTTAACCGAACACTTCCCAGGCGCGGGCCGGTATCTAAACCCTGGGGGCCCAACACCGGTATAACCACGTGGAATTTGGCCCAATACCGGCCGGATCGGGAGCAACCGAACAAGGCCTGAGGTGGGAATCCCACCTTGGGTAGGTTTCCCTACACATGGAAGGTTTTGGGTTGGGGTCTTATTCGAAGACTTGTACACCAACTCTTGGGTGTTCCACCTATATAATGAGGGCCAAGGGGAGGGGGCCGGCTACACCAAAGCCATAGCTTGGCCGCACCCCATAGTGGCCGGCCACCCCTCTCCCCAAACCCTAGTCGCCCCACTCCTCCACCTCTCCCGCAACGCTTAGCGAAGCTCCGCCGGAGTTCTCCATCGCCACCGCCACCACGCCGTTGTGCTGCCGGATTCAAGGAGGAGCTACTACTTCCGCTGCCCGCTGGAACGGGGAGAAGGACGTCGTCTTCATCAACACCGTACGTGTGACCGAGTACGGAGGTGCTGCCCGTTTGTGGCACCGTCAAGATCTTCTACGCGCTTTTGCAAGCGGCAAGTGATCGACTACATCCACCACGAGATCTAATCTCGTTAGGCTTTGGAAATCTTCAAGGGTTAGTCTCGTTCATCCCCTCGTTGTTTCCGTCTTCTAGATTGCATCTTGGCTTGGATTGCGTTCTCGCGGTAGGAAATTTTTTTGTTTTCCATGCAACGAATCCCTACATCAAGTCCACAAGGTAGCACCGCAATGAGTTCTCTACAATGTTCTATCCCAGGAATGCCAAGGAACTCTTCAATCTTAGACACTATAACCTCAGAGTCACGGTCGAGAGGGCATTCACAGCTCTGAAGAACACATTTAAGATCCTTGATCAGAAGCCTTTCCACACCTTCTCCACCCACATTAAGCTATTTCTTGTATGTTGCATTCTGCATAACTGGATCTTAGGATTGGATCTTGATTCGTTCTTCCTGGAGGAGCATGAAGTTATGCTTGACGAGATTGATGCCGGCCATGGTGTTGCTGCCAACAATAAGGCCACCTAGAAGAACAAGAGACAAGAGTGGGACGCTATGTGGGTTAACAGACACAACTCCATGATCTGAAGAAGAAGAGGAAGAAGAAGAGGAGGAGGAAGAAGAGGAGGATGAAGAAGAAGAGGAGGAAGAGGAAGAAGAAGAAGAAGAAGAAGAAGAAGAAGAAGAAGAAGAAGAAGAAGGAGAAGAAGGAGAAGAAGAAGAAGGAGAAGAAGAAGGAGGAGGAGAAGGAGAAGAAGAAGGAGAAGGAGAAGGAGAAGGAGAAGAAGAAGGAGAAGGAGAAGGAGAAGAAGGAGAAGAAGAAGGAGGAGAAGGAGGAGAAGGAGGAGAAGGAGGAGGAGAAGGAGGAGAAGGAGGAGGAGGAAGAAGAAGAAGGAGGAGGAGGAGGAGGAGGAGGAGAAGAAGAAGAATCATTTTCATGCCGTGCTGTGTTATGAGCAACTCCCGTTTGTGTCCTGTTTATGTGTATAAGTCGACTAATTATGTGCTGAACTACCATTTGGTATTAGCCAGGGCTAAACTAGTTATGTAGGAATGAACACATTATAGTTGTCATGCTTGTTAGTTTGTTCAAATGTTGTTATGCTGCCTCTTTGTTCCAAGTGATGAGGGCTAATATCATCACTTGGGAGAAGTGGTAACTAAACCACGGGAGGGCAGATTAGCAATCAGGCCAAGATTGCTAGTTCATATGTAGATTGCAGCTTAGTTGGCAACCAAACAATATGCACAAATGGGCTGATTTTTTTGTTAGGAACTAAATAAATTGTTATTCAGGCATATGGATTTGGTCCAGTTAAACATAGCTTTAAAGAGAAGATCTTGTCAGGTGCAGAAATATATTGCGAGCAACCAATAAGAGCATCTCCAACTGGCCGACGCATTTTGGATGTCCGAAATGTCCGGTTGTATCCGTTTGCGTCGGCCCGCGAACGCCATGCGGCCCAGGGAGACCGTTTGCGTCAGGGGTATCTCCTGCGGTGCGGACGCATTTTTTTAGCGGAGACAACGTCAAGGTCGTTAATGGCAGTTAACGTCCCATCGAGGCCTGCCACCAACGATTACCGATTCCCGCGCGACGACAGTCGTTCCCGCGCTTGCCCAATACATTGGCAAGTTTCGCCAGCGTTTCGCGCGCGGGGGAAACGACCTGCGCGGCAACGCCGTTTCCCGCCCCGTCGTGGCTATAAATGGTGGATATCGGCGGGCGTGATGGGCACACCTCAAGCTAAACCCTAGCATCCATCCATGGCCGAGCGCAACCTTAGCTGGGATCAAGTTGTTCATATGTGCCGGCAAGCCCACCCGGAGGAGCAGCAGCTAGTCGCCGATGCTTTTTCAGGCCGAGCAGCTGGACCTGGAGGCGGCAGAGGCGGATGCGACAGAGCGCGCACAAGGGCGTGGGCGCCTCGCTGTGGCCAGGGCGGGAATTGCCGACGCTAGGGCCGAGCTCGCCGAGGCCAGGGCGGCGCTCGCGGAGGCGCGCACGGTGATGGCGGCCCCTCCGGCGGCCCCACCCGCGGATGCCGTCATCCACGACATCGCCGCCGCCGCCGACGTCATACCCAACCGCTTCGACTGCGGTGGTGACCATTTTGTTCTGGTCGCGTTCTTCGAGACCGTAGCTAGGGATGCCCTGCGCCGTCATGCTCGGGAAGCGGAGGAGGAAGCCCACAACTATGCGGTCGCCATGGCTCGGGGGTACATGTGCTCTGACATGGATTCGCTCCAACGGAGGGGCACTTCTCCCGCGCAGGTCGAGTAGGATAATCGGGAGCTGGCGGGCGCCATCGCCGCCAGGGACGAAGCAGTGGCGAAAGCGGCTAGGGACAGGGCCCGCTTCCACGCCTAGCTGGCGGCGGATGCGGAGGCAGCCCAGGCGGAGGCGCGGCGGCCCAGGAGGCGGCGGCGGAGGCGGCTAACTCTATGGCCAGGAGAGTCCTGTGGGACTCCTCTCTGCCCGAGGCCCTCGAACGCTGCAGGTGGCAGGACGAGGAGTCCCACGTGCGGCGTGCACGGCGTGCGGAGTGCGTGAAGCGGTCCCGCTTCGACGACGGCGCTGGCCCCTCCGGCGGCCAGTAGTAGGCCGCGCGACTGCGAGTAACCCAGGCCGTGGTAGGCCACGCGACGGCGAGTAGGTACGGCAGTTGTAGTTTCAGGTTAATCCGACTAACCATCTCTGTAAAGATGATCCTTTTGGTCAATCAATAGTAATGAAGAAATATTTTAATTACCTAGTCACTGACGACCGGGCCCGGATGCAACCAACGCGGACACTTTCCGCGACTGACAAAGGATTAATTTGTCAATGCCTACAGATTGTAGACTAGGGTTTTGCTAGAAGTAGAGGGCAAGTAGATCTCGAAGGTTCAGGCGAAAAGTACTCGACGATTATGAGAACTAGGGTTATATTGACAGTGGATTCGATCGATTCTTTGTCCCTCGACTCCCCCTTATATAGGAGGCGGAGCCGAGGGTTTCGTAGTACACAAGTTACAGAGCTCGGGAGGGTTTCGTACCCAACCCGTAAGATTACAAATCTCTATCTTTCCTAATACAAACTATCTTTCCTTAACACTAAATGGGCTTCCAAGTCTTCTTATTCTTCGAGTCCTGGGCTTTGAATAAACCCCGGGTACCATCTTTGGCAGGCCCATTGGGGATGCCTATGTCAGCGACCGCGCAGCATCCGCGGAGACGCAAACCTGACGCATATTTGGGCCAAGTTTGGGTCGCCGCGGACAGCCCGATCACTTTGCGTCGCTCCGCTGGAGTAGGATCCAGACGCATTTTCGATCACAACGAACGCAAACCTCGATCGCTCAGCGTCCGTTTCCGTCGCCCAGTTGAAAATGCCCTAACGCCATAAGTTACCGGTGTGTCCCAAAAAAAGCCTTATAAGGAATGCTTTGGACCTCCAAATGTAGATGCTGTAAGCTGGCGGATTACTGTAAAGATAACCTATTGGCTACAACTTGATAGGCAGTCGCTTTAATTAAGCTGTTCACTGGATGGTCCTAATATTCCTAGTATACTCCAACTGTCCAACATGGCCGCCTTCTTGGTCAATTCCTTGTGAGACCGTGGTCAATCGACGCGCAAAGCTTGAATTAGAATACCCAAGGCCGTCCCCAATGGGCTAGTATGACGTCCCATAGACGTACACCAGTCATACCACAAGACAAGCACGTCCGGCCGATGTTTCCCCGGATATACGCATGGAATTCCGAGACCTCGCTCGTCCTTGCTGCCATGCATGCAGGTGCTGAGATCGATGTTGCCGTCGTTGATCGATGTCGCCGTTCCCAAGCTAGCTAGCCCACACACGGCGACGGCGGGGCGGCGAGCCGGCCGGCGACCCATCTCCTTTGACGTACGGCCGGTCGTGGGGCGCCCCCACTTCACGGAGCCGGAGGAGGAGGAGAGCCCAAATCTACACGCCACCGAACGTGCGCGACGTAAATAAGACGCGCGCATGTGTGTCACCAGTGTACGTACAATTCCAAGAACTGGCCATACAGAATATATATGATGAGTTGGAGTCGGAGCTCTACGCGTGAATGTACGTACGTACATATATGCCATGTTAGTGGTGGTGGCCGCTAAGTAGCTGAAATCAAGTGCATGCCGCGCGAGAAACAGCCACGCGACCCGTGCGTACGTCGACGAGAGGGGAAAGGGCCACGCGACCCGTGCCGTGTATGCTGCCATGGATGATGGATGGGAGTGGCAGCAACCCTACCTACAAAACGTACGCGGTACAGGGCATATTCCAAGCTGTCCGCTTTCGGCGACACCGGCCTCTTTAATTCGGTTTAATGTTTTTTTCTTTCCGGAAATATATAGAGGTTGACACTTGTTTGGAAATATATATAATCTGCCTTTTCTGACAAAATGAGTAGCCCTTTTGCTAGTTCTAGTCAACCGATAATTAAGTTAGTTTTAGGTTAACTTTAAAATCGTTAGATATTTATCGTGATTCATGGACATGAGAATTACAGATGAAATTAGGTGCCAGAGAATTAAATAAGCTAGTTCTATGTCAACAGAGAACTAACCACACTCAAAATCAATAGCCACGCTTGTTGTGCCGTGATGAGAAGGTCTTAATTAACCATCCCATCAAATAAGTGGATAAGTCATTAAGTTGTTATATGGTGCCCCGCCATAATGTGATATGTTTCCAATGCCCACAAAAGCCAATCATCCAATGGTATTTCAAACTACTAAATAAAATGCATCCCACGCCCTCGGCTGTCACAAGGAAAACTATACCCAAAATCCTTTTTTATGCGTAACTATTTTGGAACTTCGTGCATCTAAGGCGTCCTTTACCAAAATCAATGTTGGTGTATGCAAACCTGGATCAATAGCATGATGGACAAAGAAATCCCCTGGTCCCGTCCCGTTGTTAAGAAAAGCGAATAACTATTCCCATTAACAACATTCAACCATCCGACGGAAAAATTCCCAGGCCACTTGTTGAACACAAGACCTACTTCAAGCCTTGTTTCTCTCGCGCCACCATATTACATAATGCAAAAGAATTTTTTTGTACAACCTTGCATGAAACTAGTAGAAGTGCTAAGGATATTCTTTTTTTTTTTAATTTGCTAAGTCAACATGAAAAATGTGCGGGTTTTATCTGTGAATATCGATCACCGGCTACCTTTGCCTGGAAATTTGCTATGATTAGGTGTATTGTAGTCTCTTTATGCTTAGTCGACCTTAAATAGTTATCTCCTCAACTGCCATAGATAACCATGGGTCCTACTATTATAATTTTATCATTCATTTTATTAGCTTTTATGTACTCGCTTAAATCTTGATTTTTAAGTCGAGTCGATGTATAAATATTTTTTCCGGGAAGTTGTCCGAGATTTAGCAAAACATGGGAAAATCTTCTCCGTATAGTTAATTTTCTGGCAACGTTGGACAAACAACAGTTGCCCATTAGTTAAGTCTTGGATCATGCATGCACTCACATGAAAGAAGCACACACCGTGCACAGCAACTGACAGTACACTACTATACGGCAGGCTGATCCTACATGCATATTTGTATTTCTCGGTAGCATTATGCAGGGAAAGGAAAGAACAGCTGGAGAAAGAGCCAAACTGCATTTTGAACCTATGTAGAATCGAATCTCTCCTCGTCATCCCATCATCCATTCAATTCCCTAAAGCGCAATAAGGTCACGTGAGCGGCGACCTCCGAACGTCTCTCTATATAAAGGCGCGCCCGTTGGGAGCTTCTCTTCATCCTCATCCTCTCTCCGCCTCTTCTCTATCTCTCTCTCTCGCTCTCCATTTGAAGTGGGACTAGATACAGCTAGTACTTTGAGGAATAATGTCGAGGGAACGCAAGAAAGCGGCTGCTCTACATGAGAAGATGCAAATCCTGCGCTCCATCACTCACTCCCACGCGGTAAACAATGTTTCTTCTTGCTTTTCCCCTGTGCTAGCTAGCTATATATTCTTAGTGTGATCTTATGCTCTCATTCGAATCACCTTCTAATTTGCGGTATGCACACACATCACATGGAATATTTGCCTCTTCTTTTCGTGTTACGGGAGAGAGCACACACATAGCGCACGCTCCTAACAACTTGAGGCACATTTCGATCGATCTCCATGATTTGCGAAGTATATGTTCGTAGTCGTCCCGATACTATGTACTCCCTCCTTTCACTGAATATAAAACGAGCTTTCCAAAACGAGGAAGTATTATGAGAGAAGAAGTAAAATAATTAAGTACTAACTTGATGTATGTTTTCGTTTGCCCTGAATAATGATATACACAACAGATGAGCAATACTTCCATAATCATGGATGCGTCGGAGTACATCAAGGAGCTGAAGCAGAAGGTTGTGAGGCTCAATCAGGAGATCGCACGCGAGGAGGAAGCGACGCACTCGCACAAGGAGAATTCCTTTCCGACGGTACACACAGACACGCACCTATATATCACTGCACCTACGATCGTTGGGAGTGTACTGTACTTGCATTATGGTAGCTAGCTAGTATGATACAAGATGGTTCAATCATTTTATTCTGCAGGTGAGTGTGGAAAGCCTAGGGCATGGGTTCGTCGTGAACGTGTCCTCCGACAAGAGCTGCCCCGGCCTGCTCGTCTCCGTGCTGGAAGCGTTCGAGGAGCTGGGCCTCACCGTGCTCCAAGCCACGGCGTCTTCCACCGATACCTTCCGACTGGAAGCGATGGGAGGAGGAGAGGTACGTACTAGATGACAATGCCTCTTCGATCATTAAACGATCACCTGCACCAAACTGAACATTGAAGAAGTTCAAGATCTTCGATCCAACTCTACATATAGTTCATCAATAATTCGATAGCGTCCCCACACGGGCGACAAGCAGTGTGCGTGTGACCGATCGATGTGTCGATCGATTGGTCGAGAGTACACAATTATCTTGGCTGATTCTTGGGTTTTGCACGCAGAGCCAGGCCGATAATGTGGACGAGGATGCCGTGAGGGGGGCGGTGCTGCAGGCCATGAGGAACTGTGGCGCAGACCAAGGGGATCAGTAGCTGGTAGCTGGCGCACCAACGGCGCTTCCACTAGCTAGCTCTTTACCATTTCCTCCTCGATCGCCTGCACAAGGGCCATGTACTTGCATAGTCATGCCTCTTCTCTCACTCTCAATGAGATGATCAGATATATGTCCAGCGCAATCTTAATCAATTCCATTATGTCATGGTAATTGCATGCGATCTGGCAAGGTATTGTGGGATTGAATGGGTATCTACTGGGCTCTTGTAGCGGTGACTTTATGATTAGCTCGTATGTATTTATGTTAAATTACGCCTGACTTGTTACTTTGCGCATTTTTCCATTTTGTAACTTAATTTACGGATAGAGACACACCTATTTGCAAGGTTAATTAGCACGTATGCATACACAACAGAAAAGTTATATGGAATGGTTACTGAGATTTAGGTAGCTCGTGAAAACATGGTGTTGCTGGACTTTATAAATCTATTTCATGTGCCACCGGATCACAATTTTGAACATGTTGCCTCGAGCTGGTCAATCTGCTCCTCTTGGGTTCTATCTTGCAAGGAAAACACTCACACATCATCTATTTCCTGAAGGGTATTGTTCCTCAGCTGAAATCCAATGTGAAAACCTCTGTTCTATCTTTTGTCTAAGAGATATTTTATGTTGCATCTTACTAGACATTAAGTGTGTAATATATGGCCCGATCTAACGGCTATAATTGATTGGGCCGAGGGATAGTTTTGTAATTATTTGTTCTCTTTTAAATTTTGGTTGTGTGCCCCTTCAATGTGTGTCATGTTCTCCCCTTTCTGTCGATCATACATGAAATAGTAAGTTATATACTTCCAATTACTGGTAGAAAAATATGGTAACCATGTTGTTACTACTTTTGAGCGAATTCTATCCCCTACTTTAATATTTTTATACTAGGAGTTTTATCAATTTTACCCCTATTTTTGGAGCGATTTGCCATGCGGGTCCCGGACTTTACGTACACGTGGCATGCCGCCTGGCGGGTTTTCTCCTAGATTTTTGTTGCGTACGAATCAGTTCGACTCCATTAATCTGAACTAGCCCCGACAAAATGGTGCGAATCCATCTGGCTGGTCTGGATGAGTCAAATCGTTTGTCAAAAAGATAACACAAATTAATACCAGCTGAGGACTGTACAACAGCTTCACAATCCAGCTAGTATACATGCATGAGCAGCGCACGAACACATGTGTGACCGACCGTCGATTTGCCGTATTTCTCGGTTCATCCAATGCTACTCCCGATAGACTCAAGCTATTGTCATCCAACAGTTAATCCAACCGTCGATTTGCCGTATTTCTCGGTTCATCCAATGCTACTTCGATATACCCATGCGAGCATCTTCATCGATGGCCTCAATAACGTTCCTAATAGCTTTATCGAGGCTGGGTGTTTTTGGGTTCACAACAGCAAACTTTAAAAATAGCTGGCGGGTTTCTAAGCCAAGTAAATTGCCGACAACCACCGCGGCGACCCCTACGTATGGAGTGTGAATCGGGCGCACCGGTGCCTCGTGACACATTAGATTTCGCCCGTGGGCCTCGCCTGGCAATGGCTAGCCCTCCAAATCTTGTAACTATTCCCCAATTCGCTCCCATCCTACTCGTCACTTCATTTCTCCCGCCCACCGCACCAGCTCCGCCCACACTGTCGTCGTCACCATTTCCAGCATGCCTCCGAGGGAGAAGGCGCCCGCGAAGCCGCGCAAAGTCACGTTGAAGGAGAAGCCGCCGCTGGTGCCAGCAGAGGAGTGGGCGGCCGAGCACGGCCGCTGCGCCATCTTGATGGTGGACCGCAAAAGAAGTCACGATGCCGGCCAGGCGAACTAGGCAGCAGCGATGTAGGCGACAGCATAGGTATGCCTCAGCCTCGGTGGGACGCAGTCCGAAGCCGGGTGTGGGTACTACGCCATCACTGGGCACATGAGCGCCTCCCCATCGTCGCCGACGTTCTTCATAGAGTCACTGTCGCTGTCGCAAATGCGCCTCTCGTAGATGGAGGGACGCGCCCAGTACTCCCCCGAGTTCGGCGAGAGCGACGTGACCGTCGACCCCAACGCCACATTCTCGCCGGTGTTCGCGCCACGATGTCATGGTTTTGTGTAGACCCTAAACAACGACTTCACCGAGGACCTCACATGTCGAAAGTGGACTGATTACCTTCGCGTCTGCCTCAACAACAAGGCACCCAATTAGCAACAAGAAGGCGAAGGCCGAGAGAAATGGGGTACCGACATTGCCCGCCATTGATGCCTCCATCGAGAAGATGGTGTCCTCCTTCACCACCGAGTAGAAGGATATGGATGTCAGGGGTGTCGCTATGTGGAAGGCCATGTTGGAAAAACAAGATGTCAAGATTGGTCCCGAGAGAGAGAGAAGGTGGAAGCCGCCAAGATGGAAGCCCAAGCCGGCATGATGAAGGCCATGGATGAAACATCCAATATCGCATTGGCCAAGATGACGCAAGAAGCAAAGATCTTGATGGAGAACATGTCGAACACAGATCCATTGGCGAGAGCACGGTACAAGATGTACCACGAGCGCATCGGCAAGAAGGTGATGGCAGCCCAAGCGGCGACAGCATCGGTGTCCATGGCGGCATCGGCAACACCACCGGCCGTGGAGTAGCTGCCCGTGATCGACGCGCAGCCGGTAGTCGACGAGTCGGATGTCATGGAGGTGATTTCACCCCTCACGCCATTCCTTTGATCCATTTGTCCATGAAGCCAAAAAAATTTGGTAGCCGGACTATGAGATGATTGCGATTTGGTGGCTATGTCAGCCAACGCTTGAATTGCTATTTGAAGAACTGCATTCGAATTTCTACCTCTATTCGGACTAATTTCTATTGGGGCGTTTTTACGGAAAGTTTGTTACATAAAAAAGCTTACGGGATTACGTGAAAGGAGCACGTGACGGCGCCCTAAATATAACATTGCCGGTACACCTGACGACGCCTATTTAGGAGTCGCTGGTGAAAATGATCTTCTCCACATCAACAACTGCAGTAGTAGCTGAAGAAGCTTGCCACTACTGTTGGCCATGTCCCTATGCTCAGGGCGTCTCCAACGGGGCGACGTAAACGGCCACTTGCTGTTGGCATTCACGTGGTCGAAAAATGCGTCTAGGACCAGGCCCAGCGGTCCAACGCATAGTGATCGGGCTGTCCGGAGACGCAAATTTGGCCCAAATATGCGCCTCGGATGCGTCTCGGCAGCGACCCATGATCGATGCGTCTTCTCAGCCGCGCCAGTACTGACGCCAAGACGTCGCTTCGGCAGTCTGCGCGACGTTAATGACGATGCCTCGCCTGCTGAACGCCCGCCGCCGAACTTTGCCAAGGAAGTAATGGTGATGCCACGCGTGCCGCGCCCCTCGGCTGCCTCCGGCATATATTAATAGGGTGCACACTCGTCTTCCTCATCCTCTCCTCCATACAAACCCTAGCCGCCACAACCTCCACTGTAGTGTCGCCTCCACACATCCCTCACCCTTTGCCATGAGCAGCGCCGGGCACGATCAGGCTACTGCGCCTCCAACTGCGACTCCACCTCCCCCTATCGAGAGCTCCGACGAGGAGGAGGAGGACGGCAAAAGCACAAACAACGTCATCGACGCTAAGTTCATGGCTGACGCGGAGTAGGAAGCTGAGGAGGAGCGGGCGGCCCACGCGGCGTCCGATGCTGAGATGGAACGCCGCAGGGAGGCAGCCGCCGTAGAGGATGACTCCTCCGAGTTCGACTGGTCCTCTGACGACGGGCCTGACCCGGAGGAGAAGGCGGCGGGGCAGAGGGCTCTAGTAGAGTCCTTCGAGACGCTCAATAAGGTCGAGGACGCCACCAACGAGACGTTGCAGCGGCGCCTCCTAGAGAACGCGGCGGCCCACCAAGCTCTAGCGACCGCACATCGGGCGGTGGAGAAGCCGAGGAGGGAGGGAGGCAATGGCGGGACCAAGCCGTCGGGTTATGCTTTTTACTTGAATGAAATATATTGTTGGAAAAATATATGGGTCGCCCCGCGGGAAGCACATCCAGACGTAAACGGACGCGTGGTAAAAATCGACCATTTTCATGTCCGCGGGGCGATAAAAACGAACGCGCGCGACCACTTTTCGGCGTCCCATATGCGCCTGGCAGTAACAGCCAGGACGAGGGAAAGAGAGGCAGGAATCCAATGAGTTAGCCTGGCAGTGGCAGGGCCAGCTACCAACAAAACAAGAATGGCTCCAACAATCATGGAGAGCGGCCAACGAGAAGACATGGGAGCGGATTGGAGAGCCACTGGACACTCACACTCCTCTGGCTCCATCTTCTCGGACAAGGTCGGCTCACACCACACACCTGTCGTCTACTAAACCCCACGACGCTTAGGAGTGCGGACGCGGCAAGAACTGCTTGCCAGCAAGGAAGAGAACAAGGCGGCGCCATTTCTTGCTCGAGCACGAGAACCTGATGGATGTGCCGCCCGCTAGCCTACTATGCTCTCGTGATCACTTCTGGTGATCGAGCAAGACAGGAATATCTTGGAGGGGAACTGATCGATCCAACAAACAAACAATGCTAGCTGCTTATGTCAGAGAATATTACGTCCATCCATGTGGTGGCCGGGCCAGCTTAGCTCACTGTGCTCCTGGCTGCTATGTGAATGCACGAGGTTGATTATCACGAGTGATCCACGACCGGGCCAATCATATCTAATCTCTAGTCGTTTTCTGCTGCTCGATTTCATCTGAATTCTTTTCAACAAACAAAAAGTTTATTCTGAATTACAGTACTCTGCTGCATGCTGCCTCCGATTTACGCTAGCTCCAGGTTGTAGCTAGAAGTCGCCTGACCTCCACGCACCGATGGATCACGAGGGGGTTCTAGATGCACTTCTGCGTGACGTCATTGAGCCCAGCGGGGTCGTGTGATTGGCTAGCAGGAGACTTTCGCATCTTGGTAAGATCGCTTCGTGGATGTTGTCCCAGGTAATACAACCTCTAATCCATGTTGTGTAACTTCTTTAGTTGTAAATAATTCCCCTACTGCGTATCAGTTGGGAAGCAAATTCTCCGGTGTTTGCTTCGTTTCAATCAATGCCACTGTTGTTTGATTACACCTTGTTTGCCGAATACGATCACCTCCTACCTCTTGGTGAGCTTACCAAGTTCACCATATATGCCCTCAATGTGTTTGACCCAATAGAAAATGACGTGACGACAACCATAGATCACATAAAAAGGAAGGGTATGAAGCCCTGACCAGTCTCCCGGAGATAACGATTCAGGACGATGGATAATGTACTTTGACGGTGCATACTCGTACGAGGGGGCAGGTGTTGGCGTTGTCATCGGAGCAACTCAAGTATGTAGCCTAGATGTGCTTTGATCGGGAGCTGTCCACTAATAACATCGCTGAGTATGAAGGCATGCGGGCTGGCCTTCAGGCCGCTGCCGGGTTGGGCATTCGTCAACTGGTGGTGGTGCGTGGCGACTCACAGTTGGTGGTCAAACAAGTCAACATGGAGTACGATTTCCCCTAGATGGCGGCATACATGGATGAAGTAAGGAAGATGGTGCGGAGATTCAAGGGCTTGCAGATGGGTCATATCCACTGCAATCAGAACATCATCGCCGACGAGGTCTCCAAGATTGCCATAAGGAGTGTTTGTTGAATATCTGTTGGCACCATCCGTAAAGCCTAAGGCTGCAAAAGCGGTTCCTCCTGCGGGAGCCCCTGGGGAACCTCAGGTCCCCCGTAGGGAGCCCACGGTTGAGGAACTTGCTGAAGGGACGTTGCCTAGCAAACACCACTTGATGTACCTCGAGGGAAGTACCACGCCCTGGGCAGAGGACATCCAGATGATGATGTGGCTGCTGAGCAGATGGCCTACCAGGCAAAGATGATTCGGGAAGTGGTGTTTTGCTTCGTTGTGTTTCGTAGGACGAAGGAAAAGCGCTGATGGAGGTCATTCACGCAGGCATGTGTTCCAGCCACATAGCCTCAAGGACTATGGACGGAAAAAGCTTTCAAACATGGTTTCTATTGGCCAACTGCGATGCAAGATGCTGGGGAAATTGTCAGAACATGCGAGGCCGGTCGGTTTCACGCCAAGAACATTCACCAACCAGCGCATGACTTGCAAATCATGCCAATATCTTGGCCGTTTGCAGTCCGGGGGCTGGACATCGGGTGAAAGTTACCCCGTGCAGTGGGAGGGTACCAGTACCTGATGGTTGCTATAGACAAGTTTACCAAGTGGGTGGAGGCGAGGTTGAGCTGGTCCGAGTAATGATCGCGCAGGTGGCAGTGAAGTTCATCAAAGGAATAGTTTGATGTTTCTTGGTGCCCACCTGCATCATCACCGATCTAGGCTCACAGTTCACGACGCGTGCATGGCACATCCCCTCAATAATGGGCAAGTGGAACAGGCCAATGCAGAGGTACTGAGAGAATTGAAAACAAATATGTTTGACCGGTTTAAAGGATCTCGAAAGAATTGGATTGAGGAGCTTCCGACCGTGCTATGGTCCCTGCGCACCACGGCTAGCCGGGCCACAGAAGAAACTCATTTTCCCCGGTATATGGAGCGGAAGAAATGCTGCGCTTGGAGCTGCAATATGGACCCCCCTCGGGTGCAGGCTTTTAGAGATGAGACACATGAACATAGAAGAATAGATGATGCCAATTTTCTGAAAGAAGTTCGCTGCCGATCCATGGCGCGTTAAGCACACTATTATCAGGGGCTGTGCTGCGACCACAGTAGGCGGGTGCGCCCTGGGAGCTCCAGGTGGGAGACCTTGTCCTGCACCGCATCCAAGATGCCACATGATCGAACAAGTTGACTCAAAAATGGGAAGGGCCATTCATGGTGACCCAAGTCTTCAGACCCGGCATTGTTCATCTGGAAACGGAGGACAGGAAAGAGGTGCCCAATTCCTGGAACATAGAACACCTCAAGAAGTACCACCTCCAGAAGTTCTACCCCTGAGTGGCTCCTATCCAGTGTATCCGGGTCGACCCCGTGTGTCAATCACTCCTTGAGGAAGGTCGGAGACGCCGTTAAAACCATCAAGTGCATCTGGAATAGCCCCGTGTGTAAAGCTCTACGCGAGGAAGGCCGAAGACGCTGTTAAAATGATGGAAGCTGAATTGCATGAACCCTTGTGTTAGTTATTATATTTGTTGATTTCTTATATGAGAAGTGGAAACGGAAAGTGAAGGAAAGAAAAAAGAGAGAGAGTGGCTCATATCTGGTCCTTCCATCTGCGTTAGTATTGAGCGAAACCAGAATAGGGAAAGCATATGCGCGATCACAACCTTCCGGTGGCTTGCTGGGTTGAGTGGTTGATGACCCGCAAGTATAGGGGAACAATTTATCAGTAGTAACAGTTTTATAGCAGTGGTAGTAGTGAAGTAACAGCACCAATGAAATGAAAACAACAGTAACGATGATTGCAGTAGACAACAAGATTAAAATACTGTAGGCACAGAGATGGATAAACGGACGCTGCATTAATGAGATAGTCCATATAATAGCAAGACATAGGCATTGCAAGTAATAATTATATAAGCATCCTAGTATAATAAAACCATATGTGTGTGTTCCTATTTAGTCGTGTGTGCTCGCAATGAGAAACTTGCACGACATCTTTTGTCCTACCAGCCCGTTGCAAAGGGCCTCAAGGTAAACTATTGGTAATTAAGGTACTCTTTTAATAGAGCACCAGAGCAAAGTATTAACACTCCGTGCACACACGTGATACTCACATCATAGCCATCTCCTCCGGTTATCCCAATTATTGTCACTTTGGGGTCTCGGCTTTCGGATAACAATATGTGTATACAACTTGCAGATATGATCAAAAGCAATAATTATTATCATATCATGAATCAATAACATGTTCAGATCTGAGATCATGGCACTCGGGCCCAAAGTGACAAGCATTAAGCATAGCAAGTTGCAACAATGTCAAAAATACTAACAACGGATACTAGGCACTATGCCCATGATAATCTTATAGCTATTACATGACCAATCTCATCCAATCCCTACCATCCCATACATCCTATAGTGGGGAATTACTCACACATGGATGGGGGAATCATGGATGGTTGATGGAGAGGCGTCGATAATGGCGATGGTGATGATCTCCACCAAATCCCCGTCCCGGCAGGGTGCCAGAACAGAGTTTCTGGTCCCGGATTTGGGTTTCTGGTGGCGGCGGAGCATAGTAACTCTCTCTGGAAAAACGTCGAACCCCTCGGTATTTTCAGGTCAGGGGCTTCTTATAGTGCGAAAGAGAGGTCGAGGGGTTGATCGAGGCGGTCATACCACCCCTATGCGTGGCTAAGCCTGGCCCGCAACTAGGGCTGGTGTAGGCCCCTCGTGGCCCCCCTCCGTCTCGTCTTCTGGCTTCGTGAGTCTTCAGGTGAAATATGGATTTTGCGATATTTTCCGGGAATTTTCCTGAAAGTTGAATTTCTTTACAAAAAGGATACACCAGAGCAATTCTGCTGAAAACAACGTCAGTCCGCATTAGTTGTATTGAAAACACACAAGATAGATGTCAAACAACAGCAAAAATGTTTGGAAAAGTAGATACGTTTTGGACGTATCAGTGGCCATCCCCCGCAGCCACACTCAAGTAAGGCTTGTAAGGAAAGTGCCCGCGCTGAAGAAGCCAGGGGCTTCTCCTTCTACAAGTAGGGATATCCTTGGCACGTGACGCAAGCACAAATTCTCAACTCGAGCGTGGCATGGGGGTGCCTAAGGGTTGCGAAATTTCCGTGGATCTATCGGAACCGGTCGGGAGGTTCGCGCGTGGAATAAGCTGGCCCGAGGGTAGAGACCCTCGCAGGCGACCATATATCATGACAAGATAGATGCGGGTGAGAAGAATGATGGGATTCGTAGCATAGAAAACAAAAAATTTCCTACCACGAGAACGCAATCCAAGCCAAGATGCAATCTAGAAGACGGTAGCAACGAGGGGATGAACGAGACTAACCCTTGAAGATTTCCAAAGCCTACGAGATTAGATCTCGTTGTTTCAGAAGATGATCACTTGCCGCTTTCAAAAGCGTGTAGAAGATCTTGACGGTGCCACAACCGGCAAGCACCTCCGTACTCGGTCACACGTTCGGTGTTGATGACGACGTCCTTCTCCCCGTTCCAGCGGGCAGCGGAAGTAGTAGATCCTCCTCGGAATCCCGGCAGCACGACGGCATGGTGGCGGTGGTGGTGGAGAACTCCTGCAGGGCTTCGCCTAAGCGTATGCGGGAGTTGTATGTGGAGGAGAGGTAGCTAGGGTTTGGGGAGAGGGGGCTTGGGCGCCGGCCAACTAGGGCTGCGGCCAAGGGTGGCAAGGTGTGGCCGGCCCCTCCCCTATGCTCCTCATTATATAGGTGGAAATCCCCAAGAGTTGTAGTCCAAGTCTTCGAATAAGACCCCAACAACAAAACCTCCCATAGGTGGGAAACCTACTCAAGGGGGGAGTCCTACCCAAGGTGGGACTTGATACGTCTCCAACGTATCGATAATTTCTTATGTTCCATGCTTGTTTTATGACAATACCTACATGTTTTATACATACTTTATGTCATATTTATGCATTTTCCGGCACTAACCTATTAACGAGATGCCGAAGAGCCAGTTGCTGTTTTCTGCTGTTTTTGGTTTCAGAAATCCTAGTAAGGAAATATTCTCGGAATTGGACGAAATCAACGCCCAGGATCTTATTTTTCCACGAAGCTTCCAGAAGTCCGAAAGGGAAACGAAGTGGGGCGATGAGGCGTCCACACAACAGGGCGGCGCAGCCAGGGCTTGGGCCGCGCGGCCCTAGCGTGTGGGGCCCTCGTGGCGCCTCCTGACCTACCCTTCCGCCTACATAAGCCTTCGTCGATAATAGTTCCAGTACCGAGAGCCACGATACGGAAAACCTTCCAGAGACGCCGCCGCCGCCAATCCCATCTCGGGAGATTCAGGAGATCGCCTCCGGCACCCTGCCGGAGAGGGGAATCATCTCCCGGAGGACTCTTCACCGCCATGGTCGCCTCCGGAGTGATGTGTGAGTAGTTCACCCTCGGACTATGGGTCCATAGCAAGTAGCTAGATGGTCGTCTTCTCCTAATTGTGCTATCATTGTTGGATCTTGTGAGCTGCCTAACATGATCAAGATCATCTATCTGTAATGCTACATGTTGCGTTTGTTGGGATCCGACGAATAATGAATGCTATGTTATGTTGATTATCAATCTATCATCTATGTGTTGTTTATGATCTTGCATGCTCTCCGTTGCTAGTAGAGGCTCTGTGTTAGGACAGTGACTTGTTGAGGTGATACTCCTTCAGTTATCGGGCGGCTCAGAGAGATTCCGACAAGATCCAACGGTCCTGGGAGACCGTGTTTAATTTGTGTTTTTCCCACCTTAATTATCATTAGCAGTCTGTAATCGAGTTTACCAAAACTAAGCGTGACCCTGTCCTGGTATATAAAGGGCAGGGGTGGGTGGCTGGGAGGCACGCTATGAAATATGAAACCCTACTTTTCCTGTTTATCGTACCCCTTCCTTCGTCGATGAGCGCCGCCGGGGCGTCTCTCCCCTACCTCGTGCCAAAACCCAAGTCAGTGAGAACCGTCTCCTGACAAGGTGGTATCAGAGCAACTCGGCTCTCGGACCTAAGGCTAAGCAACGGCGAAGCCCTCCCTCCCTCCCAAATCATCCACCCTCCCACCCACCTTCCATCTGTATCATGGCGAGCAGGCCCAGATCTAGGAACTCATCCCGATCTCGAAATTCATCAAGGGATCGAGGCAACGACGATGCTTCCATCCTCAGATCGGCGTCGACAACGGACGCGGAGCTCGCCGCGCTCCGAGCACAGCAACGCCAGGAGAGGGATGCGCGATCTGTGGGGAGGCGCCTCCGCAACTACCAGGCTGAATCCACGGCTTCCATCAACCTGCTCACAAACCAGATGGAGAACATGGTCGTGCTGATGGAGCGGATGCAGACCAGCATCGACCGGCTGTCGCAGCCCGAAGGTACGCCACAACCCGATACTGGCCAAGCTCCCACCTTTGTGACACCTCCTCCACGCTCAAGCTCGCACCTTTCCCCCATCCCTGAGATCCCTACACCACAGCCCACCCCATCAGCCTCCGCACCAAATCCACCACCTTTCCCACCAAACCTGGGTCGACTCACGCCGGCGCAGTTGCCCCTGCCACCGAGCACACAAGATACCCGTCAGAAAGCAGTGACCACGGAGAGCGAGCCCATCGTGTCCATGGGAGCGGGTTCGTCCTCACGCCATCACCAAATGCAGTGCACCAACCTGTCCACACAACCTCAATACTACCAACCCATGCCTGCCACACAACAACAGCCACCACCACTAAACCCCACCACCACCCATAGCCCACAAATTCCTACTCACAACAATCAACCACATCCTCCATACAGCCAACCAATCCAACAAACCATGCCTTATACCCACAATCACTTACAAAACCAACCTTTTCCCTCACACCGTTTCCAACAAAGAACACATAGACAGTGACTTGCACCTGCGTACACCACATGTGGAGCTACCAATTTTCACAGGAGATGCACCACGAGCTTGGTTACTTGAATGTGAAGATGTGTTCAACCTCGTGGAAATTCCAGTGGCCAGCAGAGTCAAATGGGGATTAGCACATATAAGGGGTCAAGCAAAGACATGGATCAGTAGCTCAGGCATTCATTTGCAGTCACTGACATGGCCAGAACTGAGTCAAGTGTTAATTGACCGTTTCCCTGATACTCTGGCTAATGATCCAATGGATCAACTCCAGTTGCTCAAGCAAACTACAACGGTCAATGCATACATCGACCAATATGAGTTATGGATGCAACAGATGAAACGAGAACGCAGCTATCTACCTCAAGATTTCTTTGTGGACAGGTTTACCAGTGGGCGCAAAGATAGCATCAAACACTTGGTCCAATGTCAAAAACCTGAAACTCTACTATCTGCTTATTGGTATGCAAGAAAGTATGAGCAAGCTTACCTCCTGAATGTCAAGAAGCAAACCCCGGCTGCAGTGATTCCTAGGCCTTTTCCTCAACAGCAAAACCAGAGACCAGCCATTCCAAGAGACAACAGAAACAGAGCACCAAACAACAACAGGGGCCCTAGGATGTGTTGGTACTGCAATGAAATTTTTTTCCTGGGTCATAGATGTCCACAGATGCAGAGAACACTCAATATAATTGCCCTCCAAGGTTATGAAGAAGAGGAGGAGCAGGATCAGCCTGTACAAATGTTGATTGATCCACCACCACCAGCCATACAACAGGTGGCAGTAAGGCCTGAACAAGTGCCTGAACAACAACCTGAGCAGCAACAGATACCAGCCCAACAAGACGAAATAGCTATGTGCATCTCAGCTGCAGCTTATACAGGCTCTCCTAGTGATTCAACCATATCTTTACTTCTGAACTTCCACAAGGCACAGGCAGTGGCACTTGCTGATACAGGTAGTACAAGCACATTTATGGACTTGTCCTTTGCCAAAGCACACAATATACCACTGACAGCTACTCAAGAAAGAACAGTAAAGGTAGCAGGAGGAGGCACCTTGGCTTCTGGTTTCATGGCATACAAGTGCAAGTTTACTGTCCAAGGCACAACCTTCATGACAAATTTCAGAATCCTAGAGTTGCAAGGGGCTGACATCATATTAGGAGTGGATTGGTTCAAGCAACACAACCCTGTTACTTTTGATTTCATTGGCAGACAGCTCACTATTGGGGTACAAGGGAAACTTCTCACCTTCAAGGATCACCTTCTACCTACTGACAAGCTGCTAATTTCTTCTGATACATGCAACAAGCTGTTGTCTCAAGGAGCTACTGGGTATTTCTTGCTATACACTGACGTGGACCAACAGCAAGATAGGCAGGCAGAAGTTATGCTAGTATCTGATGCCATTGGCCAACTACTACATCAATTCAGAGACATATTCGAATTGCCTAAGGGACTGCCTCCACAACGTGAGCATGATCACACAATTCCATTGCTGCCAGGCTCCAAACCACCAAACATTAGGCCTTACAGAATGTCTCACAGCCAAAAAACTAATGTGGAAAAGATCATCCAGGAAATGCTCCAGAACAGAGAGATCAGGCTGAGCTCTAGCCCATATTCCTCACCTATCTTGCTAGTAAAAAAGAAGGATAAATCCTGGAGATTGTGCACTGACTTCAGGGGCCTGAATGAGCAAACTATCAAGAACAAATTTCCTATACCTGTCATTGAGGATTTATTGGATGAATTGCATGGGGCACAACTATTCTCTAAGTTTGATTTGCGCTCTGGATATCACCAGATAAGAATGCATGAGGCTGATATTCACAAAACTGCATTCTCCACTCATTTGGGACACTATGAATATCTGGTAATGCCCTTTGGACTATGCAATGCCCCAGCTACCTTCCAACAGCTAATGAACACCATCTTTGCACCATATCTAAGGAAATTTGTGTTGGTTTTCTTTGATGATGTGCTGATTTATAGCAAAAATGTGGAAGAGCACAAGAAACACTTGGAAATTGTGATGCAAACATTTCAAGACAACCCGCTTAAGGCCAAACTATCCAAGTGCAGATTTGAACAGACCCAAGTGGAATATTTGGGACACATCATATCTGGCAAAGGAGTGGCAACTGATCCTTCCAAGATCCAAGACATCATGGATTGGAAAACACCACAAACTATAAAGCAACTAAGAGGATTCTTGGGGCTGACTGGATACTACAGGAGATTTATACCACATTATGCTCTCATCTGCCAACCCCTTCACAAGGCCTTGAAGAAAAATTCTTTTGCATGGGAGGAAGAACAGCAACTAGCTTTTGACAAGCTCAAACAAGTCATGTCTCAACCTCCTTTGCTGGCTTTACCAAATTTCTCTATCCCTTTCACTTTGGAAACTGATGCTTGTGATACTGGCTTAGGAGCTGTCCTCATGCAACAAGCATGCCCTTTGGCATACTTCAGTTGTGCTCTGGGTCCAAAAAAATGCAGCTCTGTCTGTCTATGAGAAGGAAGCACTGGCTATTATGGAAACCTTGAAGAAATGGAGGCACTATTTTCTGGGCAACAAGCTTATTATCAGAACAGATCAGTGCAGCCTTAAATACATTACAAGTCAACGGCTGCTGGAGGGAATTCAACACAAACTGATGCTCAAACTACTGGAATTTGATTATTCCATCCAATACAAAAAGGGGTCGGAAAATATTGCTGCAGATGCCCTCTCCAGGAAATACCAACCTCCAGACACAGTTGGGGAACAAGAAAAATGTCAAGCTTTAGCCGTAGCTGTCCCTTCCTGGACACATGACATTACTGCTTCCTATTGTAATGATGAAGTGGCCTCCAAACTCCTTCAAGAGGTAACAGTTGCTCCAACCAGCCATGCTAATTATTCTGTTTAGTCTGGCATCCTTAGATACAAAGGAAGAGTATACATTGGCATAACAACTGACCTTAAGAAGAGAGTGTTTGATTCTTTCCACTCTTCCATATTTGGAGGGCATTCTGGAGCAAGAGTTACCTATCATAAACTCAAACACAGCTTTTACTGGCCCAAGATGAAACAGTATGTAGCAGAGCAAATTGCAGTCTGCCCTGTGTGCCAAATCTCAAAAACAGAAAAGGTCCAGTACCCTGGCTTATTGGAACCATTGAATATTCCCCAGAAGAAGTGGTCTGAGGTGAGTTTGGACTTTGTAGAAGGATTACCTATGTCAAAAGGGAAGAATGTGATATTAGTGGTAGTGGACAGACTCACTAAATATGCCCACTTTCTTCCTCTGTCTCACCCTTATGCGGTCCAAACAGTGGCTGACATATTCATCAACAACATCATCAAGCTACACGGTCCTCCAACAGTGATCACTTCTGACAGAGACACCATATTCCTGAGCAAATTGTGGAAGGAAATATTTGCTGCATTAAAAATCTCTCTGCATTTCTCTACTGCTTATCATCCTGAATCTGATGGGCAAACTGAGAGAGTCAATCAATGTCTGGAGCAATACCTCAGATGCATGGTCTTTCAGCAGCCCAAGAAATGGATTGACTATCTCCCAGCAGCTGAATTCTGGTACAACTGTAGTTATCATACTGCAATCAAGATGTCACCTTTTGAGGCATTGTATGAGTATGCTCCTCCCCTACCGATCGAACCGCCTCGCACCCTCCTCTATGACACCCGCCGCACAAACAACCCTACTGGACAAAGAAAAAATGCTGCTGACCCTGCAACATAACTTGGCTCAAGCTCAAAAGTCTATGAAGAAGTATGCTGACTTGCATAGGACACCGAGGTCTTTTGATCTGGGGGACATGGTCTACTTAAAGATGATGCCACAGAGAAACAAAGACTGGAGCAGGCAACCCTTTGAAGCTGGCTTCCAAGTGGTATGGACCCTACAAAGTGATACAGTTAGTGGGAAACAGAGCTTACAAATTGCAGTTACCAGAAGGCACCTTACTACATGATGTTTTCCATGTCAGCCAACTCAAAAAGCACCTTGGCCCCAATGCTATTCCTTCCAAGAACTTGCCTTTGGTAACTCCAGCAGGTAAGGTTAAGTACTGTCCTGTGGCTCTTCTGCAGCGACGCCAAGTCCCTCGCAGTGCTGGTGACTATGATGTTGCGGTGCCTCAATGGCTCATCCAATGGGAAGGAATGACAGCTGATGAAGCCACCTGGGAAGATGCCGACTTCATCGCCAAGACATTCCCTGAATTCAAGCCCTGAGGTCTTGCCTCAAGGGGGGAGCATTGTCAGGACAGTGACTTGTTGAGGTGATACTCCTTCAGTTATCGGGCGGCTCAGAGAGATTCCGACAAGATCCAACGGTCCTGGGAGACCGTGTTTAATTTGTGTTTTTCCCGCCTTAATTATCATTAGCAGTCTGTAATCGAGTTTACCAAAACTAAGCGTGACCCTGTCCTGGTATATAAAGGGCAGGGGTGGGTGGCTGGGAGGCACGCTATGAAATATGAAACCCTACTTTTCCTATTTATCGTCCCCCTTCCTTCATCGATAAGCGCCGCCGGGGCGTCTCTCCCCTACCTCGTGCCAAAACCCAAGTCAGTGAGAACCGTCTCCTGACACTCTGGCCAAGTCGTTACTTGTAACTCCAAGAGGGAGTATTTATGCTCGATAGTGGGTTCATGCCTCCATTAAATCTGGGACAGTGACAGAAAGTTCTAAGGTTGTGGATGTGCCGTTGCCACTAGGGATAAAACATCAATGCTATGTCTAAGGATGTATTTGTTGATTACATTACGCACCATACTTAATGCAATTGTCTGTTGTTTGTAACTTAATACTCGGAAGGGGTTCGGATGATAACCTGAAGGTGGACTTTTTAGGCATAGATGCATGCTGGATAGCGGTCTATGTACTTTGTCGTAATGCCCAATTGAATTTCACACTACTCATCATAACATGTATGTGCATGGTCATGCCCTCTTTATTTGTCAATTGCCCAACTGTAATTTGTTCACCCAACATGCTATTTATCTTATGGGAGAGACACCACTAGTGAACTGTGGACCCCGGTCCATTCTTTTACATCGAATACAATCTATCGCAATACTTGTTCTATCATGTTTCTCGCAAACATCATCATCCACACTATACATCTAATCCTTTGTTACAACAAGCCGGTGAGATTGACAACCTCACCGTTAAGTTGGGGCAAAGTATCTTGGTTGTGTTGTGCAGGTTCCACGTTGGCGCCGGAATCCTCGGTGTTGCGCCGCACTACACTCCGCCGCCATCAACCTTCAACGTGCTTCTTGACTCCTACTGGTTCGATAAACCTTGGTTTCTTACTGAGGGAAACTTACTGTTGTACGCATCACACCTTCCACTTGGGGTTCCCAACGGGCGTGTGCTTTACGCGTCAACAAGCTAAATTTCTGGCGCCGTTGCCGGGGAGATCAAGACACGCTGCAAGGGGAGTCTCCACATCCAACTTCTTTACTTTGTTTTTGTCTTGCTTTATTTTATTTACTACTTTGTTTGCTGCACTAAAACAAAACACAAAAAATTAGTTGCTAGCTTTACTTTATTTACTGTCTTGTTTGCGTTCTCCATATTAAAAACACAAAAAAAATTAGTTACTTGCATTTACTTTACTTATTTCATCATGTTTCCTCCTAAGTTTACTCTAAAAGATATACATGTGGAATAAGGGTCTATCATTGGAAGAGATAATATAGAAGTATTTTTCACCCATGTTAGCATGGATGAATATTTTGAAGATATACCATTATTAAAAGCTGCTCCTACTTATGAAAGTGCCTCTGCCTGTTTAGTACACATGTTGGAAACTAAATTTATTAGTCTCAATCCCATGATACAACACATGTTCCTTACACTTTCTGATATGGAGAGGGGAGAAAAGAGGGATTTTGTTTTAAAAGTCCTTGATAGAGAATTTAAAGATATAGCTAAAGAAGCTAGAAAAGTTTTTATTAAGCATAAGAGGCTTGGTTTGTTCACCGATTTTAAAAGAACACTTGAAAAGATGGACATGGATAGAATAAGGTATACTAATAATGTTAATGATGGTGGGGAGATTAAAGCACCAATACCTTGCAAGCTCCTAGGAATACATGAAGCTCTAGAAGATAACTATGCTTGGCGTGTTCCCGAAAATTTGTTTGATGAGAATAGCAAGCCTAAGACTAATGAAAAGGGAGCCTCTGAAACTTACGTATACAAAATACAATGCATGGTTGAGAAAACTCCAAACCCCGCTGTTGATGCTTCGTCTCTTGATAATACTTGATTCACACTTTCTGCGCCTAGCTGAAAGGCGTTAAAGAAAAACGTTTATGGGAGACAACCCATGATTTTACTTCTGCACTTTTGTTTTATATTTGAGTCTTGGAAGTTTTTACGACTGTAGCAACCTCTCCTTATCTTAATTTTTTTGCATTGTTGTGCCAAGTAAAGTCTTTTATAGTAAGGTTCATACTAGATTTGGATTGCTGCGCAGAAACAGATTTCTTGCTGTCACGAATTTGAGCAGTAGGCTCTGTAGGTAACTCAGAAAATTCTGCCAATTTACGTGAGTGATCCTCAGATATGTACGCAACTTTTATTCAATTTGAGCATTTTCATTTGAGCAAGTCTGGTGCACCTAAAAATTCGTCTTTACGGACTGTTCTGTTTTGACAGATTCTGCCTTTTATTGCGCATTGCCTGTTTTGCTATGTTTGATGGATTTCTTTATTCCATTAACTTTCAGTAGCTTTGTGCAATGTCCAGAAGTGTTAAAAATGATTATGTCACCTCTGAACATGTGAATTTTGATTATGCACTAACTCTCTAATGAGTTGTTTTGAGTTTGGTGTGGAGGAAGTTTTCAAGGATCAAGAGAGGAGGATGATACAATATGATCAAGGAGAGTGAAAGCTCTAAGCTTGGGGATGCCCCGGTGGTTCATCCCTGCATATTTCAAGAACACTCAAGCATCTAAGCTTGGGGATGCCCAAGGCATCCCCTTCTTCATCGACAACATTATCAGGTTCCTCTAGTGAATCTATATTTTTATTCCATCACATCTTATGTGCTTTGCTTGGGGCGTATGTTTGTTTTGTTTTTGTTTTGTTTGAATAAAGTTGGATACTAGCATTCATTGTGTGGGAGAGAGACACGCTCCGCTGTTGCATATGGAAAAATATGTCCTTAGGCTTTACTCATAATGTTCATGGCGAAGGTTAAAACTGCTTCGTTAATTGTTATATGGTTGGAAACGGGAAATGCTACATGTGGTTATTGGTAGAATGTCTTGAATAATTTGATACTTGGCAATTGTTATGCTTATAAGGATCATGTTTAAGCTCTTGCATCATATACTTTGCACCTATTAATGAAGAAATACATAGAGCTTGCTAAAATTTGGTTTGCATGATTGGTCTCTCTAAGGTCTAGATATTTTCTAGTAAGGGTTTGAACAACAAGGAAGACAATGTAGAGTCTTATAATGCTTGCAATATCTTTTTTATGTGAGTTTTGCTGTACTGGTTCATACTTGTGTTTGCTTCAAATAATCTTGCTAGCCTAAGCCTTGTATTGAGAGGGATTACTTCTCATGCATCCAAAATCCTTGAGCCAAAAACTATGCCATTTGTGTCCACCATACCTACCTACTACATGGTATTTCTCTGCCATTCCAAAGTAAATTGCTTGAGTGGTACCTTTAAATTTCTATCCTTTGTCTTTGCAATATATAGCTCATGGGACAAATAGCCTAAAAAACTATTGTGGTATTGAATATGTACTTATGTATCTTATTTCTTATTAAGTTGCTTGTTGTGCGGTAACCATGTTCCTGGGGACGCCATCAACTACCCTTTATTGAATATCATGTGAGTTGCTATGCATGTTCGTCTTGTCTGAAGTAAGGGTGATTTATCATGAGTTGAATGGTTTGAGCATGCATATTGTTAGAGAAGAACATTGGGCCGCTAACTAAAGCCATGATCCATGGTGGAAGTTTCAGTTTTGGACAACAATCCTCAATCTCTTATGAGAATATTATTTGTTGTTGAATGCTTATGCATTAAAGAGGAGTCCATTATCCGTTGTCTATGTTGTCCCGTATGGATGTCTAAGTTGAGAATAATCAAAAGCGAGAAATCCAATGCGAGCTTTCTCCTTAGACCTTTGTACAGGCGGCATAGAGGTACCCCTTTGTGATACTTGGTTAAAACATATGTATTGCCATGATAATCCATGTTAATCCGAGATAATTAGGACAAGGTGCGGGCACTATTGGTAATCTATGCATGAGGCTTGCAACTTGTAAGATATAATTTACATAACACATATGCTTTATTACTACCGTTGATAAAATTGTTTCTTGTTTTCAAAATAAAAGCTCTAGCACAAATATAGCAATCGATGCTTCCCTCTGCGAAGGGCCTTTCTTCTACTTTTATGTTGAGTCAGTTTACCTACTTCCTTCCATCTCAAGAAGCAAACACTTGTGTTAACTGTGCATTGATTCCTACATACTTGCATATTTCACTTATTATATTACTTTATGTTGACAACTATCCATGAGATATGCATGTTACAAGTTGAAAGCAACCGCTGAAACTTAATCTTCCTTTGTGTTGCTTCAATGCCTTTACTTTGAATTTATTGCTTTATGAGTTAACTCTTATGCAAGACTTATTGATGCTTGTCTTGAAAGTACTATTCATGAAAAGTCTTTGCTATATGATTCAATTGTTTACTCATTGTCTTTACCATTGCTTCGGATCGCTGCATTCATTACATGTGCTTACAATAGTATTGATCAAGATTATGATAGCATGTCACTTCAGAAATTATCTTTGTTATCGTTTACCTTCTCGGGACGAGTAGGAACTAAGCTTGGGGATGCTGATACGTCTCCAACGTATCGATAATTTCTTATGTTCCATGCTTGTTTTATGATAATACCTACATGTTTTATACATACTTTATGTCATATTTATGAATTTTCCGGCACTAACCTATTAATGAGATGCCGAAGAGCCAGTTGCTGTTTTCTGCTGTTTTTGGTTTCAGAAATCCTAGTAAGGAAATATTCTCGGAATTGGACGAAATCAACGCCCAGGATCTTATTTTTCCACGAAGCTTCCAAAAGTCCGAAAGGGAAACGAAGTGGGGCGACGAGGCGCCCACACAACAGGGCGGCGCGGCCAGGGCTTGGGCCGCGTGGCCCTAGCGTGTGGGGCCCTCATGGAGCCTCCTGACCTACCCTTCCGCCTACATAAGCCTTCGTCGATAATAGTTCCAGTACCAAGAGCCACGATACGGAAAACCTTCCATAGACGCCGCCGCCGCCAATCCCATCTCGGGGGATTCAGGAGATCGCCTCCGGCACCCTGCCGGAGAGGGGAATCATCTCCCGGAGGACTCTTCACCGCCATGGTCGCCTCCGGAGTGATGTGTGAGTAGTTCACCCCTAGACTATGGGTCCATAGCAGTAGCTAGATGGTCGTCTTCTCCTAATTGTGCTATCATTGTTGGATCTTGTGAGCTGCCTAACATGATCAAGATCATCTATCTGTAATGCTACATGTTGCGTTTGTTGGGATCCGATGAATAATGAATGCTATGTTATGTTGATTATCAATCTATCATCTATGTGTTGTTTATGATCTTGCATGCTCTCCATTGCTAGTAGAGGCTCTGGCCAAGTCGTTACTTGTAACTCCAAGAGGGAGTATTTATGCTCGATAGTGGGTTCATGCCTCCATTAAATCTGGGACAGTGATAGAAAGTTCTAAGGTTGTGGATGTGTCTGTTGCCACTAGGGATAAAACATCAATGCTATGTCTAAGGATGTATTAGTTGATTACATTACGCACCATACTTAATGCAATTGTCTGTTGTTTGCAACTTAATACTGGAAGGGGTTCGGATGATAACCTGAAGGTGGACTTTTTAGGCATAGATGCATGCTGGATAGCGGTCTATGTACTTTGTCGTAATGCCCAATTGAATTTCACACTACTCATCACAACATGTATGTGCATGGTACATCTAATCCTTTGTTACAGCAAGCCGGTGAGATTGACAACCTCACTGTTAAGTTGGGGCAAAGTATCTTGGTTGTGTTGTGCAGGTTCCACGTTGGCGCCGGAATCCCTGGTGTTGCGCCGCACTACACTCCGCCGCCATCAACTTTCAACGTGCTTCTTGACTCCTACCTGGTTCGATAAACCTTGGTTTCTTACTCGAGGGAAACTTGCTGCCGTACGCATCACACCTTCCACTTGGGGTTCCCAACGGGCGTGTGCTTTACGCGT